>NC_048299.1:88437420-88675411 GCF_013100865.1 Trachemys scripta elegans
TATTATTTATCCCCTGACAGTGACGCTTCCATCCCTGTCTATGTTAATGGCAAATCCGACTCTACCGCCCGGTTCGGATCTTTTAATGACAGACAAACAGATAGGTGGAGTAGCGGTTATAATGGCTTGGTAGGGAATGGCCACTCCTTTTATATTTGCGGTACCTCTGCCTATAAGTGGCTACCGCATCGGTGGTATGGAAGCTGCTATTTAGGATATCTTGCCCCTCCCCTTCGTGTCCTCCCTAAATTGCCCCCTGGCTGCCCCAGGCAGCGTAGATCTTTGTATGCCACCCCAGAGCACATTAAAGGAGACAGGTTGGGTATGATCTTTCTCCCATCCTATGGGGTGGGACGACTGGCTCAATTTTATCATAGGCTTTCTGTGATTCTCACCAAGTATGCCAATGAGACCTTGGCCATAGAGAAAAGCCTTAACTCAGAGCTTTACCAGCTCCGGTTGCTGTCCCTGCAAAACAGATAGGCCTTAGATTATGTTTTAGCCTCCCAGGGCGGGGTGTGTGCCCTTATTGGGAGTGAATGTTGTACTTACGTCCCGGAAAACTCACAGGACATTAACAAGCATGTCCTGTCAGCCAAACAGGCTTTCGAGCAGTGGAACGCCCAGGAAAGGGAACCCACGGTTTTCAATTCCCTTTGGAGTTGGTTGCCCAACCTGGGAGGACTGGGAAATGGCCTTGTGCGTCTCCTTCTCACAGGTGTGGTACTGTGCCTGGTCATCCTCCTCCTGATCGCTTGTTTTAAATTGCTCCTCCGTAAGCTTTGTGCCACCCGTTCCCCAGAAGTCCCGGAATACCCTCTCATTGAGAACCCCAGCTCCATGGCACTCAATCGTATCTTGTCCACAGAATATGAGAAAACTCAGCCAAAAGCTTGTTGAGTATTCTCAAAGGAGGGAGTTGTTGGTGTCACTAGGCCTAAGTGAACCAAAGTTCTTCCATGTTTAACTCTAATCGACCTCAAAAGCTAGATGCATGGGATGTGTAAACAGCCAGTTATCAGTTACAACCCCCCTCACACTGGTACCAAGCGGTAATAATGAGGCCTGTATGTTTCTGACTGGAGAGGAGATAATAAATCAAGGGGAAACAGAATCAGATAACGGTTTAGAGGAGTGTTACTAACAAGTTAAACTTATAGCTGCCAGAATGATTTAATTGCTTGAATGTATAAACATGGCTTTTGTAGAAGAAGGGAGAGGGAATGGGGGAAGGAAGGGGGGAGAGAAGAGAGGGGAGAAGGGGGGGTGCTTAGTTGTAAAATGTATAAAGAGAGAAAAACTGTTTATGCTGGTGTGCTTGATCTGAGACTTGCCTGTCTCCTTGCACCACTTTGAGATCTCAAATAAACTTTGTTTGCTTCTCCACCCTGGTGTGTTCATTGGCGTGAAGCACACCGGGCAACGAACCCTGCTGTTGCTGTCCTCGGGCCCTCTGTGCCGGCAACATGCTGGTCTCAGGAATTAGCTCGTCCAGCCTCTGGAGCGCCCCCTGCAGGCTGGTGTCCCACTGCCGCTAGGCCCCTGTGTCCCTCCCTGGACTCTGGTGCCGTTATCTGGGGGGCTGGCCCCTGGCAGTAACCTCTTACTCGCAGGGTCTCCCCTCCCCAGGGAACCCCCAACTCTCTAATCCCCATCTTGCCTCAGTCTGGGCTACTGCCAGTCATCACCAAGCTCCCGCTCCCCCCACTGCAGTGTAAAAGCCACTCATCATAGGTAAGGGGGTTTGGATCTGCTGCCTTCCTCTGCCTCCCAGTATCTCTATGGGGCCTTGGACAAGGCCCTGCAGCCTGAGGAGTTGCCAGCCTGGAGCTCCCCAGCCCCTCTGGCCTTTCCCCGGCCTTGCCTTATTCTAGGTACCCTGAGCTTCCCAGCAGCCAGGCCCCTCTCTCCCTGAACGCAGAGAGAGACTGTGTGTGCTTCTGGCTCACTGCCCTCTTATAAGGGTCAGTTGGGCCCTTATTAAGCCAGCTTCGGCCTGATGGGGCATGGGCCCCAGCTGAGGCTGCTCTCCCCAATCAGCCTAGGCTTGCTGCTTTCCTAGCAGCAGCCCTCTCACAGTCTCAGCCCTCTCCCAGGGCTGATTTCAAGCCCTTCAGGGCAGGAGTGGGTGACCACTCTGCTACAGGACATTTGTAATTTTTGAGACTCAAAACCCACTTCCTATAATGTCAGAATTGGTGCCCTTTCTCCATGGATTACACTGTGGATCATCCTGACTTTGAAGGTATGTAAAAAAAAATCTCCATCAAGAACAAGCCAATTTATGAGAACATACACAACTTTTCCTTAAGGAGAGTAGTCACAAGATAGGCACTTAGCACAATGATATCCTGGTCCATGATTTGATACCAGAGAAATTCCTGAGACTCCATTTGGCATTCCTGACCTCTATTTTGAATAAGTAAGAGTCACTCCACCATTGGAAGCTGCAAGTCACACAATATTGCAAAAGTAGGGGTGGGGGTCTGGTAGGGGAGTGAGGAGGTGAGCGGCGAGCCAGCTGCAGGGTGAGGAGGGGAGCGAGCGGAGGGGTCTGGCTGTGAGCAGTGGAGTGAGGAGGTGAGCAGTGAGCCAGCAGCAAGCAGGGTTTCTCATGGCGGGTAAGGGGGGTGTCTGTGGCAGGGGAGGGAGGAGGTGAGCAGCGGGTGCAGGGGGATGCAGCAAGCCAGCAGCAGGTGTGGGGGGTGAAGAGGTGGGCACATAGGTGGCAGGTGGAGCCCCCCTTAGGGAAGTCTAGCTCCCGACTCCACCCCTTGCGCCCCCCTCCTGGCAGCTGGAGCCCCAAAAGCCCCTGACACACTCTGTGGCTGGAGCCACAAGACCTCTGCCTGGAGAAGCCCTGAGTGCACCTGCCCCCCCTCGGCTGGCGAAGCCCTAGGCCAACCGAAGCCCCAAGACTCTCCCACCCCTGAGACTCACACCTCTGCCTGGAGAACCCCTGGGCTGGCTGAAGCCCGGAGCGCCCCCCTCCTCAACCAGCGGGTGCCAACCGTGGAATCCTGCAGGTGCTGACCCAGGGCGCTGCCCATCAGCCCTGACCATGTGACAGTGGTGCCCCCTCCATCCATCGCCCCCAGCTCTGGTGCCTCATCTCCCACCCCTCCATCCAGGTCTCAATTTGCCGCAATTTTCACGATTTGCTGTGAAAAGTGATATTTAAAAAGATACAAATATCACTTTCCACAGCAGAGTTAGCACCCCAATGCCACCCTTCCTTCAGAGCTGAGTGCCTGCCAGCAGCCACCCAGCTTGAGCCCTGACACCTCCTTCATTACAAATTAAGCACTGCCTCCATTGCCCCTAGTTCCTGCTGCCTCCCAAGCTCCCCACCCACCACTCCATCACCCATGGGCCCTGCTGCCTCCCACACATTGTCTCAATCTCCCTTCCACAGCCTCGCACCTCAGGCCTGCCCCACTCCTTGCCTCTTGTCCCTGGTGCTCCCCCAAACATGGCACCATGGGCGGTTGTCCACATCACCCACCCATAAGGCCCTGCTCAGTCCTGGTTAGATCCATCCACCCCTGCTCCCCCAAATATAGAAGACGAAATACTCCTATGCACCAGACCAAAGCACCCCAACAATCGCTGAGATGTAAAGTTTTAAAGTTGCCTTGTAAACACCATAAATTATAATGCAGACTCATTCCCTTCTACATATTGCTACAGTGCAGGCAGAGCTGAATTACATAGATGTGGTTTCCTTTCAAATCACAAAACATATTCACATTGTGTTTTTACATCTCCCACTACTGTAGCTCCGCAAGCAGCTATTGGTCAACCTCATCGTCGGCAAAAATCACTGTGTGGTTTTTGAGCAGGCTGAGACTGTTTGTGGCAGAAGGCAAAAGAATTAAAGACACACAAATGGATATCAGAAAGTATTTCAAATAATCAGTGCCCGTGAACATAGGCGTGCGCACGGGGTGTGCCACGTGTGCCCGTACACACTCTAATGCAGGGCAGTCAGAGCTGTGGGGGACAGGGCTGCATGCTCCCTCGGGGCTGTGTGTATGGCTCCGCACTGAGCCAGACGCTGCTAGGAGCCTGAGGGGAATTGGACAAGGGGCGGGGGAAGTCAGGGGACAGGGAGCAGGGTCGGTTGGGCCGGGGGGTGGGGCGCTCTCACCTCGGGGGCAGCTCCCCCTAGGGTGACCAGATCACCCAGGTCAAATATCGGGACACAGGGAGGGGCGTGGCGGGGGGCGGGGCAAAAAAAAAAAAAAGGTGGCAGAGAAAAAAAAAAATGGGATTCCACCAGCTGGGCAGCAGCCCAGACGCAACTGGCCAGGGGCTGGGCGCAGCATGCGTGCTGCTGGGTCCCCGCAACAGGCCCAGGCGGTTCGGGCCTGGGCACCGGAGCTGCAGCCGCCGAGCACCATGGCCACTTCCTCCCCCCGCAGCAGTGGGAGCTGTAGCAGCGGCTGCTCCCGAGTCCCACTGCCCGGGGGGGAGAAGAGCCGCAGCCTGGCCCCGTGGGCTGCCCCCCTACTCTCCCTACCGCCCGACTGAGTCCTGCCTGCTCGGGGCCAGGCCGGACTCTCACTCACGGCACCCCGCTCCCCCTGCGTCTCCAGGGCCTCCCTCCAGCACTTGTGGAGGGAGGAGGAATGGTGAGCCTGGGGAAGAGGCGGGGATTTGGGGAGGGAGCCAAGAGGCGGGGATTTGGGGGAAGTAGGGGGCGGAGTCAGGGCAGGTGATGGGCACGAGCACTTCCAGACTCCGGAATATTTGCTTGTTTGTCCAGTGTCCCGACCTAACATCGGTCAGGACGTGGGACAAACAAGCAAATATCGGGACAGTCCCGATAAAATCGGGACGTCTGGTCACCCTAGCTCCCCGCTCCCCAGCGTCCCTGCGTGCAGGGAGAGTCTCAGCAGAGGCAACGCTGCCTGCTGCCTCCCTCCCAGCGCTGACCTGGTTCCCAGCCCATTGGCCAGGAACCCCAGCCAATGGGAGCTGTGGGGGGGGGGCGGTGCTAGAGCTCCCTGACTGCGCCTCCCCAGCAGGGGGTGGGAGGGAGCTGCTCCAGCTCCGCTTGCTCAGCCTGCCCCGCCTCCTGGGGCTGAGCCGCCTGGGACCAGTGCAGGGGCCGGGTCATTCTCAGCCAGCATGGGGGGGGGGGCTTGTCTGGGCCCCAGGCAAGGAGGTTATGAGGGGGGCAGGCCCCCTCCCACTCTGATTCCCCCACCAACCCCAGCTGTGACACTGGCTCAGCCCAGGCAAGGCAAATAGCCCCCGCCCAGCAGGCCGGTGAGTGTGGATGGGGGGCAGGCAGGCAGGGGCGCTGGGTCTCTAGGGATGGTGCTGGGCAGTGGGGGTCTGTGTGGGGTACTCCTGGGCCCCAGAGGGAATGAAAACAGCCCAGGTCCCCCTCCTGCAGCGTTCTTTGCTTCCCTGCAGAAAATGAAGGAGAAACAGGGGTGTGTGATTGGGAATGTTCATGGCATAGTTTGGGGGCATTACCCCACAAATAGAGGTGAGGGTTGGGGGGCCACATGGGATGCAAGGTCACGCCACTGGCCCCTCCCCCATTTCTGTGAACACAGAGTTGCTGCAGCCCCACTGAAAAAAGAAGGTGCTGCTCAGCTTCCTGGACTTTGCAGCTGGACACCACCTTCTGCGTCCTAGGGCTGGTTGAGCTCCCTTCTGTGTGCTGGGAGCCATCCTTCATTTTGTACAACAGTGAGTTGTGGGGTGGGGCAGGGCAGGGGAAAAGAGGCAGGGGGGAAAGAAGAGGGTGGGATGGGAAGGAGATGGAGTGGTGGGGAAGGGGCATGGGATGGGGAAGAGAAGGGGATAGGGGAAGTGGGGGCCCAGCATGCAGATCTCCTTGGCAGCAGCTGGGGCTCCCCTGTTAAGCAGGCCCCTCAAACCCTCACTCTGACCAACCCCACCTCCCCTGCATCTGTACCACCCTAATGAGCCCCCCTAGACACCCTCCCCACTGAGCCACAACCACCTACACCCAGACCCCCACCCAAATGAACCCCACCTCCCCTGCACCCAGACCCCCCCCCCCGCTAAGTTCCAACCACTTTCACTTGGTCCCCCCTGCAGACTCCCATTACCCCTGCACCTGGAATCTCCCTGTACATCCAGATCCCCCACTGAGCTGCCTGCACCCAGACTGCCCCACACAGAACCCTCTTACCTTCGCCCAGCCAATCACTGCCTCCCCAGCGCTACACATGACCTTTGTTGACTTACATCAGTCATAGCGCTCTTCCACCACTGCGCTCCACCTTGGTTGGCGCTCTCTGTGCCCGCCCTGTAAGTGCCATCACGCCATTGGTCAAGGGGATGTCCAGGGGGTGGGATTTGGTGGGGACTCTGTTCTGAGCTGCGGCGTGGTAAGGGGGCTGGGCCGGGCGGGTTGGATATGGGCCAGAAGGTCTTGGGGGCAGTCAGGGGATGGGGAGCGGTTGGATAGGCATGGGAGTCCTGGGGGTCTGTCTGGGGGCAGGGGTGTGGTTAAGGGTCGGGGCAGTCAGGGGACAGGTAGGGGGAGGATCCTAGGAAGGAAGTTACAGTGTGGGGGGTCTCAGGAGGGGGCAGGAGGGGACAAGCAGCAGGGGGGGGTTGGGGATGCTGAGGGGGGTAGTCAGAGGCGGGAAGTAGGAGGGAGTGGATGGGGGCGGGGCTAGGGCAGGGCGGGGGTGGGGCTAGGGTGGGGTTCCCTGGGTCCACACCCTAATGAAATGTGCTACGCACGCCTATGCCCATGAATGTGATACAGGGATGGTCCCACAGGAGCCACCTCCTGCTAAGAAAAGCAGAACATGAAAGGAAGAAAAATGAACATTTCAAGACCAGTGGGAAATGCAGTTTCTTGTGTTTCTGAAGCCATCTGATTCCATTTCTGAGCAAGTTGCAGTGTGCGCTGTTTGTAAGAGAGAAATTCATCAAATCAAAATTTATGCAATGTAACATCACTATAGCCCTCATGCAAGGGTACTTGAAAAGAATTACCACATTGAGTTTCAGAGGCGCAAGCTGTTACATGATGCAAAAACCAAGTCTGAAAGACAACAGTGGCGGCTCAAAGATTTTTTCAATAAAGAGGATTAGATTCGAGTGGCTACTTTTAAAGTTGCACTACTTTTGGGGCAAGCCAGGAAACCATTCAGCGATGGAGAACTGAAAAAAATTGTTCTGGCTGTAGAACCAGAAAGTAAGCTTTTCAGAGAGATACTACTGAGCAATGACACATTACAGAGGACCACAAGAGATCTGGCGAATTTTCTACAAAATGAAATAGCTGGAAAAGTCACAGCAAGCCCTTTCTATAGTCTGTGCTTGGATGAGAGCCTTGATGTCAAGATGAATCCGAAGGTAATCATATACGTTCGCTTTTTGGACTGTGATTGCCATTGTTTTTCTGAAGGTGTTTTATATCAGGTGAGCCTTAGACGTAGGCCTACTGGCAAATACATTTTTGAATGCGTTCAGGCGAGAATGCAGGAGTGCCATGTTAGCTTTGACAATCTCTGCGGTTTGATAGCTGATGGGGCAGCAGCTATGCAAAGTGCATGAGTAGGAGTGCTGAACTGCTTCCAAGAAAGGTGCACTCAAACTTCTTTTGTTTCACTGTTTTGCCCACCAAGAAGTACGGATGAGGTTAAATCCATAGTGAAAAAATGCATCAACGCTGTCAACACCAGCAGTGTCAATAAAGGGAAATTTACAGCTCTGTGTGAAGTGGTCTGTGAGACACAAGGGTGCTGCTGAATTACAAACCAGTCCACTGGCTTAGTTTTAATGACAGTGTACAGAGGCTGTTTGAGCTCTCGAAAGAGCTTGTTGAGGTTCTGAATAAAGTTTCACCAAAATTGTCCAAAAACGACAAGATCCAGAAATACATGGTTGCCTGCTCTTTTTGAAAGAGTTTTTACCAAAGCTTGCTTCCTTGAACCTGAAGCTTCAGAAATCTCAGCTAACAATATTTAATATTGAAATAATTAATACATTTAGAATGACAATCACTGACATAGTCCAGCACCTACAAGAGGAACAGGACTTTTCAGTTTTTTAGGAGCTTAGTCAGTTTCTCAGCTGTCAGGATGAGAATGTGCAGCAAAAAGTTGGCTCAGCTGTAACCGAATACCTGAGTATCCTCGCGGAGGATCTTGAAAATCGTTTCAGTGAGGAAAACTTTTTCCATCAGTGCACCTTTGTGACTGACCCATTCAACAATTCTGGTTCAGCTTTGTTAGCCGCAAACAAACATTAAAAAAAGTATGTTAGATGGTGTGGCGGGTTTGGTACCTCGTCAACCCCTTCGATTCAAGGGGGGGCTGAGGCTAACCCCGCCTCCCTGCGTCTACGTCAGTTCTACTACTTCCCCAGTAGTCACGGCTGTATGGCCCAATGGCCAGAGTCCCTCTAAATGCTTTTCCTCTGGTGGGATAACATAGCCTAGCGGCCGGAGTCCCTATAGTGCGCTCCTAAAGCAGCCTGTCCCAATGGCCAGAGTCTCTCTAAACTCTCTTCCCCTGGTGGGATAGCGCGGCCTAGTGGACAGAGTCCCTATAGTGCACTTCTAAAGCAGTGGGGCCCAATGGCCAGAGTCTCTCTAAACTCTCTTCCCTCCGGGGGATAGCGCAGCCAGAGTCCATATAGTGTGCTCCTAAAGCAGCCTGTCCCAATAGCCAGAATCTCTCTAAACTCTCTTCCCCTCGTAGGATAGTGCGGCCCAGCAGCCAGAGTTTATCTATCTCCTTGAGGTAAAAGAGGGGTCGATGAACTATGTTGTCACCAAAAAAAAGGGGGGGGGCTTAGAGACCCCCGGTAGGGGAGCCCGGGCCCACCCGCCTTCACCGGGCTCTAATCCAGGGCCCTGTCAGTGACAGTGTGATCCACCATGGGTCAGCAGGGAATCCTACCGCAGAACGCTGCCCTCAGAGTAGTGGGAGATACCACTCCCTTCCTTTCCCTGGATCACTTCCTACCAGTTCTCCAAACATAGCAGTCCCTGTGGCATCAGGGTCTCCAGGTTCTTTGGCACCTGGCGCTCCCTGGGGTTCCAACAGCTACCGGCCTCCGGTCCCGGTCCCTGGCTCCTCAGCTCTCTCCAGTAAGGGTCGCAACTGCTCCTGGGCTGGAGCCTCCGCTGGGTGTCCTCCTTCCTCAGCCGCCAGCCTTGACTGAGCAGCTGCTCTGCAGGCTTTTACACTTGACTCCCGGTTGGAGCATGCCCAGCAGAGCCTCAGGGACGTGGCTTCTTCTGCCAGCAGGGAAGGGTTAACCCTCTCAGTCTCAGTGTGGGGCCAGTCCACTCCGTCACAGATGGACACTGAGCTAGAGGACACGTGTTTCAAGTGTTTGGTCGAACTACTTCGTAGGTTGAATCATGGCGAGCATACAAGAAGCACTACAATTAGCAAAGGGTCCGAAGTCACAACACGCATCACAAGCATCCATACAGGAGGGAACTCGGAGGAGAAGACAATCAGAACAGGAAGCAGCAAGACTACAGATGACACAAATGCACCGACCGATGGACAAGCTAGCACACATGTGTCAAACTCAAGGCCCGCGGGCCACATCCGGCCCGCCATACAATTATATCCGGCCCGCGAAATCGTTTTATATATCTGTTTTTAATGGCCCTGTGATATGACGCCCCAATAACACACACTACAAATCCCATGATGCAGTGCAATTGCCGCCAACGGCAAGCCGCGGTTCAAGTTCGCGGTCTGTTGATGTATACAACGCTAATATCAAATCAAAGCTAGACCCCAACAATGGCCAAGAGAAAAATTGATTCTGAAAACCGAGGCTTTCAAAGCCGGTGGGAGAATGAGTATATGTTTACTGAAATTGCAGGTAAACCAGTGTGTCTCCTTTGCGGGAGTAATATCGCTGTAATGAAGGAGTATAACCTAAGACGGCACTACGAGACGAAACATGAGAACAAATTCAAAAACCTGAGCGCAGGACAGAAGCTACAAAAGGTAGAGGAGTTGAAGAAGAATTTGACATCCCAGCAGACGTTTTTCACCAAAGCAAAATCACAAAGTGAAGCTGCTGTGAAAGCAAGTTTCATTGTGGCCGAAGAGATCGCCAAATCAGGACGGCCGTTTACCGAGGGGGAATTCGTAAAGAATTGTATGATGAAAGTGTGCGACGTCCTTTGTCCAGATAAAACGCGAGCGTTTGCAAATGTAAGCCTCAGCAGAAACACTGTTGCTAATCGGGTTTGTGAGATGGCGACTGATTTGAAAACACAGTTGATTGAAAGAGCAAAAGATTTTGTTGCATACTCCCTTGCCGTGGATGAAACTACTGACGCGACTGACACTGCACAGCTGGCGATATTTATCCGTGGTGTGGATTCCAATTCGTGCGTAACAGAGGAAATACTGGACAGTAAATCGATGCACGGGACAACGAAAGGAGAAGACATCTTTGGAAATGTATTTCAAAGTGTAACCGACATGAAACTGCCGTGGGAAAAACTCGTTGGACTTACAACAGATGGCGCACCTGCTATGTGTGGTGAAAAAAATGGACTGGTGGGAAGGATGCGCTCAAAGATGCGGGAGGAGAACTGTGCCGGTGAGTTGACAGTGTATCACTGCATCATACACCAGGAATCGCTGAGTGCTAAAGTCCTAAAAATGGATCATGTGATGAACACTGTAACACAAACCGTCAACTTTATCAGAGCCCACGGTTTAAATCACCGCCAATTCCAGTCTTTTCTGCGGGAAATAGATAGCGAGTTTGGCGATATGCCATATCATACGGAGGTCCGGTGGCTAAGTCGGGGAAAAGTTCTCAAAAGACACTTTGAGCTGCGAGAGGAAATCTGCCAGTTCATGGACAGTAAGGGGAAAGACTGCACAGTTCTGCGGGATGAAAAGTGGAAATGTGAGTTGGCGTTCCTGGCTGACATAACGTCGCATCTTAGCGCTTTAAACCTTCAACTCCAGGGACGGGAGCACATAATAACTGATATGCATGATGCAGTGAAGGCATTTCAAGTGAAGCTGCGCTTATGGGAGACACAAATGCACCAATGCAACCTGTCTCACTTTCCCTGTTGCCAAGTAATACGGAACCAAGAAAGTGCCACAGTTTTCCCAAATGCCACCTTTGCTGAAAAACTCAGCGCGCTGCGCACTGAGTTCGCACGGCGCTTCAGTGACTTTGAGGCACAGAAAAGTAACTTCGAGCTGCTTCGCAACCCATTTGCAGTCGATGTGGAAACCGAACCTGTAGAAATGCAGATGGAGCTGATAGAACTGCAATGTAACGGGACACTGAAGGCAAAGTACGACACTGCAGGGCCAGCACAGTTCATTCGCTTCATTCCTGAAGCGATGCCGCAGCTCCGCCAACATGCGGCTCGAATCCTGTCCATGTTTGGCAGCACATATCTGTGCGAGCAGCTGTTCTCTGTGATGAAAATTAACAAAACGTCACACAGGAGTCGCCTCACTGATGAACACCTGCAATCGATCCTGAGAATCTTCACAACACAGAACCTAACCCCAAACATAAACGAACTTGTTGCAAAGAAAAGACTCCAAGTATCAGGCTCTGACTAAATAGGACAAGAAAATGGAATGTTATGATTTGTTATGATTATACTTTTGCTTTAAATTCAATTTTTTATTTATATTTTCAGATTTTTTAATATTCCAGCATGTACAGATTTTGAATGTATTGTATTGACAGGATATTTTTTTATGAAGAGCAAAATATTTTAAGTTGAAATGTATTTATTTTGGAATGATATCCTGTATTTTGGTTCATATTAATGGTTAAAAAACATAGTCTGTTAAATAAATGGTTATACTGTTCGGCCCGCGAGTTTTGAGTTTTGGCCCCCTGTGCAATTGAGTTTGACACCCCTGAGCTAGCAGATCACACCATGGATGAGATATTGGAGAATCTGGATCCAGAAGCAGTAGATGCAGCTCAGACCGCCGCAGACGATCCAAGTTACGAGACGGGCCAGATGAAGGTAAAGACCTGTTGCAAAGGACCCATGATCGTCTAGCGAATCTCCCAACCAAAGATAATAGGTCACTTGAAAGAGCTATAAAGGATCTTCAAAATGATATGATGGCAATCAAAGCAACAATGGCAATTACGAGTTATTAACACTACAACTTTTGAGCTGATAGGATTATTGCAGAGGAAGGTTCCTCCTGCTGTTCCAGTAAGCTTGCCATCCATTGCAACAGACACACATTCTCTAATCCTCCAATGCCCGCATCAACAATTCCATCAGCACCCATGATTCAGCCCATAGGCACCAACTTCTCCTCTAAACACTTCTGTAGGCATTGGTCCTGCAATTGGTCCTGCAAAGGAATCTTTCCCAACCAGGCAAAATCCTTTTATTTAAACTCCTTTAATAAATAGATTTAAAAAAAAAAGGACAGATTAGCTTCCTTTGACCCTTTGGATTTAAGGAATCTCAAATTACTCATTCTGAAAATGTGCAATGATTCAAGAATGAAAACATATTTCTGTCAGCCTGCTGTTACAGTACAGGAGTTCTGGAGTAACGTGTACCTGTTTGAGGACACCTACAAGTCCCTAGCTAAAGTTTCTTTGCTTTTCTTGTCCCTGTTTTCTACTACTGTGTTTGTGACAGAGCATTCAGTGCACTTCATTTCCTGAAAAACAAGTACCGAAACCACCTCACTGATGCCAACCTTGAAGCTTCTCTTCTAATGTCACAGGAGACCCGAGATCCTGCAGACTTTCCTTTCAAAAAGCTGCTGAGATTGTGCAAGTAATCTGATCCACACAATGGATGTGGTAAAACCCAGAACTTTTATCATCATACTGTATTTCTAACATACAAAATAATAAGATTGTTTGTTGTTAATATTATTATTACTGGATTGGATTGATTTTTTTTGTCTGTTTCTGAAATTTAAAAAATGGAACAATTTGCAGATATGTTTTTTCATTATTATTTGGACTTCTATTATGTCAAAGCATTTTTAAATTTACTTCAGGATTGTTGTACAACCACTTTTATCAAAAAAGTAAAAGAAACAATCATAAAAAAGATAAGAATGTGCAAAGCACCTTATTTGTGCTTCTATTCTGTTAGGTCATAAGAACATAAGAATGGCCATACTGGGTCAGACCAAGGTCCATCTAGCCCAATATCCTGTTTTCCAACAGGAGCCAATGCCAAGTGCCCCGGAGGGACAGAACAGGTAGCAAGACTACAGGTAATCATCAAGTGGCAAACAGAGCCTAGGGACACCATCCCTGCCCATTCTGGCTAATAGCTATTGATGGACCTATCCTCTATGAATGTATCTAGTTCTTCTTCGAGTGATTGCTCCTGTATATTCCACAGTAGGTTTGCGTGCTTACCACGTGCACCGGTGCTGGAAGCTTTTCCCTTAGCAGTACCGGTACTGGGGGAGCACTGCGGCGACCCCTGGAGTGGCGCCTGTATCTCGCGCTATAAGGGGAGCCACAGGCTCCCCCCACCCTCAGTTCCTTCTTGCTGCCAGTGAGGTAGTCGGAACTTTGTGCTGCAGCTCTTCTTCTCGACCTTAGTGGTACCTTTCATGGATCGTTCTTCAGTTGTTAGAGTGGGCTTGGGCCATGCCCCGTGCCCCAGGCTTCAAGTCGTGCGACTCTTGTCGCCGTTCTATGCCCAGAAGCGATCCTCACGCTGAGTATCTTCGCTGCCTGGGTGAGACTCACATTAGCAACCGTTGCAAGATCTGCAGGTCATTCAAGCCAAGGACCAAGAAGGAGAGAGACTTTAGACTTTGAGCTCTCCTGATGGAGTCGGCGCTGGCCCCAATGCCGGTACACAGATCGGACTCGGCGCCAGCCGCCGCATCGTCGGTACATAGCAAGGCCCCTTCGACCAGTTGGCACTGCTCTCCCTCCAGAAAGCAAGGGAAGGGCCCGGCCTCGCAACGCCGCCGCAATAAGGATAAAGGGGAGGCTGGTCCCACGCTGGGCGCCCTCGGTCCCCCCTGGGCTCAAGACCTCCAACTATTGCGGGGAGCGGAGCAGCCCGGTACCGTCGGCCCAGGCATCCCCACCGGTACAGATGCCGTCGACGCCAGAGGCGGTGCAGGCTGTGAAGGACATCATGTCCCTGCCTGTCCCGAGCTCGCAACTGGGTACGGGCCATAGGTCTCAAGGCAAGCCTCCTTTGGGTGCCCACCAGACCTCTCCGGCCAGCCGCAGTTCCCGCTCCAAGGATCGCTGCCCACACCGCTCGGCGCGCAGCGGCCGCTCTTCTGGCAGCTCCCAGCCACCCTCGACGCTGGCCAGACTGTCTGAGCTGCCGTCAGGACAGGAGTTCCGGGGACCCTCTACGTCGCCTGCCAGCTACCGTAGGCACCAAGAGAGGCACTGGGAATGCTCACCTGCGAGGCTTGGGTACCGGAGCCACTCTCGATGGGACAGACGTCGTCGTTCCCGTTCCAGCTCCCGCTTGACTAGACATCACGCCAGAGGCTCCCCCCGGGGCACCTCGGTGTCAGGGCACCGGACTTCGTGTCGCCATCACGGGTACTGAAGCAGTTTGTCACGTGGGTACTGGTCCTCAATGTCGAGGTCCAGGTCCCGAAGGAGATGTCGTCACAGGCACCGTTCCTACCGCTCCCCGGGCACCCAGCGTTCTTCGGCGACCTCGGCCTCAGCACCCGTCCACCCATCCTCGGTCCATGCCATTCTGCCGGGACACATACTGTCATCGGGCACTCAGCCTGGCCAATGGCAGGGGACCCAGTGGCAAGGACAGTGGTGCCAATGGGCACCGTGGCCACCGGTGTCAGCCCAGACGGGGGCCCGTTCGGTCACCGGAGCATCCCAGGCTCCATTGGCCTCGTCCGGCCGCCCACGGGACAAGTCGGTGGGTCACGAGTCGGCGGACCCGCGCCCAGACTCTGATCTGGGACTCGACGCCCCGGCACCGGCCGAGGCACCAGGCTCCCTGTGGGCCCTCTCCCCGGCACCGGACGACACCATAGCGGCGCCTCCGCCATTGGTCCCACAGAAGGACTTCAAGGCGCACCAAGACCTGCTAAAGCAGGTGGCATCCAACCTCCAGCTGCAGGCTGAGGAGACGGAGGGTCCATCTGATTCCCTCTTTAACGTCCTGTCTCCCTCGGCACCAAGCCACGTGGCCCTGCCTCTGCACCAGGGTATTGCCAACATCTCGAACTCCCTGTGGCAAACTCCTGCCTCCTGGCCCCAATCTCCATAAGGCTGAGAGGAAGTACTTTGTGCCGGTGAAGGACCATGAATACCTCTATTTCCACCCAGCACCCAATTCGCTCGTGGTGGAATCAGTAAACCACAGAGAGCGTCAGGGCCAGCCTGCGCCCACCCCCAAAAACAAAGATGCCAGGAGACTGGACTCCTTTGGCAGAAAATTTTATTCGTCAGCTACTTTCCAGCTTCAGTTAGCCAACCACCAGGCCTTACTGAGCAGGTATGACTTTAACCTGTGGGAGTCTCTGCCTAAGTTTGAGCCCCTCCTCCTGGACCGGGACAGGAAGGACTTCAAGTCTCTGGTGGAACAGGGGTCAGCGGCGGCTAACGCAGCCCTGCAAGCGGCGTCGGATGCTGCTGACACGGCGGCCCACTCGATGGCTTCCGCGATCTCCATGTGCAGGGCGTCATGGCTCCTGTTGTCGGGACTGTCAACGGAGGCCCAATCCCTGATGCAGGACCTCCTGTTTGATGGCAAGGCACTCTTTGTGGACCAGACAGACGTCAGGCTGCATGGGATGAAAGATTCCCGCACCACCTTGCAGACCTTGGGCCTCTACATCCCTCCGGCTATGGACAAGGCCAAATCGCTTCCGGCGGTTCAACCTGCGAGGAGCAGATATGAGCCCCCATATTAAAGACCCAGAGACCAGAAGTGTCGGTCTCAGCGGCAGTCCCGCTCTGCCCCGCAGCCTGAACTCTCTAAAGGCAAGAGGCAGGAAAAGAGACGGTTTTGACTATTTGCAGGGGGGTGTAGGAGCTGGATTTTATAATGTACTATGAGAATTAATGTATGATTTGATTTCATCCTGTCAGCCACTCTTTTGAAATAGCAAAAAGGAATGACAGACCAGAACAATCCTTATGACTGATTATGGTCACCCTTTTGTTTTAGGATAAGTTATAATGTTTACTATGGTTTCCTATATGTATTACAAATTAGGCACTCTAGTTAAATATACATTTCTTTGTTTTAAGGTTTTAGTAAGTAAGAGACAGGATTCTCTATTGGGTCTATGTTAAGTAGATTAGAGGAACATTGAAGGCCTGGGTCTCAATGTAAATTGTCTTGGTTATTGATGGTAAAACTTAGCAAGGTTTAATTTGCAATGCCATTTTGCTCAATATAAAATACTACTGTTTGTATTTTCAATCTGTTTATGTGAATGAGGAATGTATGCATCAGGAAAAGATAAGGTGTGAAGGCCATTGTTTTAGCCAGAGGGCGTGTCTTCAGATTCTGGGACACATGGCGGCGTGCACTTACGTGGTCCGCCATGCCAGACTC
Organism: Trachemys scripta elegans; assembly: GCF_013100865.1. Classification (NCBI taxonomy): domain Eukaryota; kingdom Metazoa; phylum Chordata; order Testudines; family Emydidae; genus Trachemys; species Trachemys scripta. The sequence continues at coordinate 88,453,955 of NC_048299.1, forward strand.
CGTATGAGGCACCTCCAGATATGGCTGGCCTCCCAATTCTCCCAAGCTCGGGGTGGTCTGGACAAAGTGCTCACGGTTCCATCCCCAATACTGGGTTCCCTTCTATGGTGGTCCTGCCTGAGCAATATGCTGCGAGGGGTTCCCTTCAGGGAGGCCAACCCGTCCACAGCCCTGACGTCCGATGCTTCGGACCTCGGCTGGGGAGCCCACATAGGAGACATGCAAACCCAGGGAACGTGGTCGACCCTGGACTTGTTCCTGCACATAAATGTCAAGGAACTCAGGGCGATACGATTGGCAGCACTGGTATAGGTCCCTCCTACGCCTCTTGGCGGCCCCCCCCCGAGGGTGCTGCCAGTGTCTCCTCCATCCCAATCTGGCCACGCTGCACCTGACAGCGTGGCTGCTCCGTGGTTGAATGAGGAGAACAGGTGTTCGGAGCAGGTTAAGGTGAGTCCTCCTGGAAAGCAGGAAGCCATCCACGCATTGGACGTACGTGGTGAAGTGGTCCAGATTCGCCAGGTGGGCGAGTGAGCGAGGAGTCTCCCCCTCCGCCGCACCTCTCCAGTTTGTCCTGGACTACCTTTTATCCCTTAGGGCCCAGGGTCTGGCATCTGCCTCAGTTGGGGGGGGAACCTCACAGCCATATCGGCCTTTCACCCACCGGGGCAATCGGTCTTCTCCCACTCGATGACCTTCCGTTTCCTGAAGGGCCTTGACCATTCATTCCTCTATGCTAGGCCCCCCGTGCCGCAAAGGGACCTCAACCTGGTTTTGTCCCGTCTCATGGGGCCCCCCTTCTAAACCCTGGCAACGTATTCCTGTCGCACCTTTCGTGGAAGGTGGCCTTCCTCGTGGCGATCACGTTGGCCCGCTCGGAACTCAGGGCCTTCACCTCAGAACCCCCCTATACTGTTTTCCATAGGGATAAAGTCCAGTTCCGCCCACACCCGGCGTTCCTCCCGAAGGTGGTCTCCGCCTTCCATATGGAGCAGAGCATCTTTCTCCCCGTGCTCTGTCCTAAGCCCCACTCCTCTAATGAGGAACGCCACCTCCACACGCTCGATGTGTATAGGGTGTGGCTTTTTATCTGGATCGGACTAAGCCATTCCGGAAATCCTCCCAATTCTTTATTGCTTCGGCCAAGCGGGCAAATGGGCAGCCTATCTCCACCCAGCAGCTCTCCCGCATACGCACGTGCTATGACCTGGCAGGGATACCCCCGCCACCGATCATCAGGGCACACTCTATGAAGGCTCAAGCCTCATCAGCTGCCTACATCGCCCATGTCCCCATCCAGGACATCTGTAGGGCGGCCACGTGGGCCATAGTTCACACATTTACTTCGCATTACGCGATCATCTCCCAGTCTAGGGATGACGCTGGGTTCGGCAGGGCAGTACTTCATCCCGAACTATTGTGAACTCCTACCCACCTCCAACAGATATTGCTTGGAATCACCTACTGTGGAATACACATGAGCAATCACTCGAAGAAGAAAGGACAGTTACCTGTTCTGTAACTGGCGTTCTTCGAGATGTGTTGCTCCTGTCTATTCCACACCCCACTCTCCTTCCCCTCTGTCGGAGTTGTCCAGCAAGAAGGAACCGAGGGTGGGGAGAGCCCGTGGCTCCCCCTATAGCGCAATATACAGGCGCCACGCCAGGGGTCACTGCGGAGCTCCCCCAGTACGGGTACTGCTAAGGGAAAAACTTCCGGCACCGGTGCACGTGGCAAACACGCACACCTACTGTGGAATAGACAGGAGCAACACATATCGAAGAATGCCAGTTAAGGAACAGATAACTGTCCTTTCTTTTTTGAACCCTGTTATAGTCTTGGCCTAATAGCATCACCAGATAAAGAAACAGATCTTAACATGGTTAAAGAAAACTTAGTCTGATAAGCAGTTTCTTGCCGAAAGAATGCTATCAATAGTTGTGGTTGTGAAATCCTCATTTCTTTATTGTTTTATCTTTATGGTCCCCACTTCTCTATTGTTTGTTTGTATGATCTCTGTCTGGTTCTTTGACTGTTTCTGTCTGTTACATAATTAATTTTGCTAGGTGTAAATTAAGGTGGTGGAGTATAACTAGGTTAGAGAATTTTGTTACAATATGTTAGGATTGGTTAGTAAAATTTTAGCAAAATGATTGATTAAGGTATAACTAAGCAGGACTCAAGTTTCACTATATAAGATGACCAAGGAGACCAGCAGAAAAGAACTGAAGAATAAGAAGGAAAGACCTGGAGGAAGCAGAATTCACCTCTAAGACACAGCCTAAGATCAAAGCTGCTAAGAATCCTCTGCATGACCGTGACCTGCAGCAACCAGAATTTAAACAAGACTGACCTTGCCAGGCCAACAGGCACTGTATGATTAGCATGTGTATTCTGCTTGATAATTGTTAATAAATAGAGAATAAAGATATTACTCTGTAAGGCTTTTTCACTGGTAAAAGGTTCTGCAAACTCACAGAAGGTTACACCCTGAGCCCTAGGAATTGGGTAAGGGTGGGTATCTAAATTAAGAGGGTTATGCCCTAAGCCCTAGGAACTGGATAAAGGTGGGTGCCCCTAGAGTGTGCAAGTAACAGAGAATTTTGTGCGGGTAACACTGGGTCCAGTTTTGTTCAATAACTTCATCAATGATTTTGATAATGGCAAAGAAAGTACCGTATTTTCCGGCGTATAAGACGACCTTTTAACCCAGGAAAATCTTCTCAAAAATCGGGGGTCGTCTTATACGCCGGGTGCTGAAACCGAGCCGAATCTGCATATGTCTCCTGGGCTGCTGCGGCTGCCTCCGCTCCCTCCCGCCCTGACAGGAGCGTGGGAACCAGCTGCGGCTGCCGCGGAGTGCCCGGGCGGGGGGATCCCTACGGGGGAAGGGAGCCACGATCCGCACGGGAGCAGGCCAGGGGCGGATCGGGGCGAACAGCGGGGGGCGGGAGGGCATCTTGCCCCAAGGGGTGATGGCTCCCGGACAGAGAGAGTGAGCGAGCCGGGGCCCCTCGCAGCGGCACTTACTTGATGTCCTCCCAAATCTCCGGGCCGTAATTCCGGATCACCAGCAGCTCCAGGGCATGATTGACGAATCCGTACTGGGGACAAGGGGCGAAGGGGTGGGCGTCAGTCACGGGCGTGCGAGCAGCGAAGGTGGGGGGCAGGGGGCAGTGGAGACACCTGGGAAGGGGTCGCTTATAGGAGCAGTGTGGGGGCGCAGTCATTTGCTGCGGCGGGCCGGGGGAAGGAGACCAGCACTCCCCCTCCCCTCCCGGCCTGCATCCCCTGGTGCATTATGGGGCCGATCATCCCACGTGGGAGAAAATCCCCTATCGAGCATCGCCCCCACAGCGGGGCGCCAGCCCCAGCCTGAGCCGCCTCCCCCAGCGCAGCACCCCTCGGGCATCTGCCTTCCAAGGGGGTTGCACGCCCCTCTGCACCCTCCCCCGCCATCACCCGGCCTGCCCTCCCTGGAGAATCTGCGGTCACCACATATGGTGGGGGGAGCTCAAAAACGGCCGCGGCCGCATGAAAGCAGCAAGGGCGGAGCAAGCAAGAGAGAGATCAGTGCTGTGCCCAGAAAAACACGCCTCTTTCACCCGTCTGGCCCGCCCTTGTATCCTATTACCTCCTTCTCTGCCTCTCAGATCTCGCTCCTGGCGCGCATGTGCGAGATCTGAGAGGCAGAGAAGGAGGTAATAGGATACAAGGGCGGGCCAGACGGGTGAAAGAGGCGTGTTTGCACTACCGCTCTGATTGTCTTGGAGACAGGGAGGGCTGGGCAGGCAGGGAGAGCTGTGTGGAAGCAGAGAAAGAACTGACAGGAAGGGGATGCAATGCTGACCAATCCAAGCAGGCTTTCTATACAACAACCAGCCAATCGCCGTTAAGGTACATCGCTTGCCGTGATTGGCTGGTTGTTGTATACTGGGTACCACATACAGTACAGCACCAGTATCTGTACCTGTTCATACAGTACAGCACCAGTATCTGTACCTGTTCATACAGTATAGCACCAGTACATACAGTACAATATACAAATGTCCAACAGTCAAAACCCCATCATGGCTCCACCAGCAAGAAGAAAGAAATATGAAGCCAGTTTCAAACTTAAAGTTGTAAACTTTGCCATGGAACATAATAACTACGCTGCTGCAAGACAATATGGAGTAACAGAAAAGATGGTTCGGGACTGGAAAGCAAATGAAAAAGCATTAAAGAGTATGCCAAGGGGTAAGTGTGCATTAAGAAGAGGCACCCCACATTGGCCAGAACTCGAAAAACATGTAGCAGACATGGTGAATGAGCATCGCCAAAATGGTTATGTAGTGACATGAAATAAAATACATTTGTTTGCACTTCAGTGGGCCAAATCTAACCCAGATCACAGCAAGAGATTTAAGGCCACTGTATCCTGGTGTACTAGATTCATGGAAAGGCATAATATGGTACTGAGGCAAAAGACGAAAATTGCCCAAAAATTACCTGCAGATCTTGATAGCAAAGTAAATAGTTTCCATCGATACATAATAAAACAGCGCACTAAACATGGCTATGCGTTAAGTAGTATTGGAAATATGGATGAAACTCCAATGAATTTTGATATGGTTGGAAATAAAACTGTCCATCAAAAAGGTGAAAAAACAATTTTAATTACAACAACAGGACATGAGAAGTCCAGTTTTACAGTGGTACTAGGATGCACAGCTGATGGCGGCAAACTGAGACCAATGATTATTTTTAAAAGAAAAACAATGCCGAAACTCAAGTTCCCTGTTGGTTGTTTTGTACATGTGAATGAAAAAGGCTGGATGGATGAAGAAGGGGTAAAGCTATGGCTTGATAATGTATGGAGCAGGCGACCAGGTGGACTTATTCAAAAATGTAGTCTACTGGTGTGGGATATGTTCAGGGCTCATTTAACTCCCAGCACCAAGCAAAGGCTTGCAAGACTAAACACAGATGTGGCAGTTATTCCTGCAGGATTGACATCGTTGGTACAGCCACTGGATGTGTGCCTAAACAAGCCATTTAAAGATCGCATTCGAGAACAGTGGAGTGACTGGATGGTTAGCGGCGAAAAGTCATTCACAAAAGGAGGAAACATGCGTGCTCCACAGTTGGATGTTTTGTGCAAGTTTGTCATAAAAGCCTGGAATGATATTGATGCAGAAACAGTAATCAAGTCTTTCAAGAAGTGTGGCATATCAAATTCATTAGATGGTATGGAGGACGACTACTTGTGGCAAGATGAAGAGGAAGCCGAAGCTGAGACCACACCATCTGATACGGAATTCGATCCATACGATGACTGCCTTACAAATGTATCACAAGATGTCATTGATGTACTTATGATATCAGATGACGAACAGGAGGATTTTGAAGGCTTTTAAAGGGAAACTGTCACGCCAGCATACCCTGTAAAAATACCGTAGCTTGCAGTTATGATGGGCGTTGCTAACTCGCCAGGGACTTGCCCGGCACTTGCTCTCTCTATTGTTTGTTATCTTCCTCCTATCATCATCAGTTCCAGTTTGGTTGACAGCTTAGAAAACAAACAGCATGGCAGCTCCCATGGGTTTATTGTCTTATCCTTCCTTTCAGCTTTAGAGTGAATTAGGAAGTTTAATCCACTTGCACTGTTTTATGTTTACATGTTTGATGACAAACAGCCTTATGTTTATAAGTGACAGTTTTCCTGCTAAGTACCTGCATGTCATAAGCATTTGAATTAAAATTACCATATTGAAATCAAATCTGATGTTTTTTTAATTTTTATTTGGTGTGCATTGGAAGAGGGGTAGTCTTATACGGCGAGTATATCCCAAACTCTATATTTTAACTGGAAAAGTTGGGGGTCGTCTTATACGCCCAGTCGTCTTATACGCCGGAAAATACGGTACACTTAAAGTTTGCAGATGATACCAGGCTGGGAGGGGTTGCAAGTGCTTTGGAGGATAGGATTAAAATTCAAAATGATCTGGACAAACTGGAGAAATGGTCTGAGGAAAATAGGATGAAATTCAATAAGAACAAATGTAAAATACTCCACTTAGGAAGGAACAATCCTTGTACACATACAAAATGGGAAATGACTGCTGAGGAAGGAGTACTGCAGAAAAGGATCTGGGAGTAATAGTGGATCACAAGCTAAATGAGAGTCAACAGTGTAACATGGTTGCAAAAAAAGCAATCATCATTCTGGAATGTATTAGGAGTGTTGTAGCAAGACAAGAAATAATTCTTCTGCTCTACTCTGTGCTGATTAGGCCTCAACTTGAGTATTACGTCCAGTTCTGGACACCACATTTCAGGAAAGATGTGAACAAATTAGGGAAACTCCAGAAAAGAGCAACAAAAATGATTAAAAGTCTAGAAAACATGACCTATGAGGGAAGATTGAAACAATTGGGTTTGTTTAGTCTGGAGAAGCAAAGACTAAGGGAGGCATGATAACAGTTTTCAAGTACATAAAAGGTTGTTATGAGGAAGAGGGAGGTAAATTGTTCTCCTTAACCTCTGAGGATAGGACAAGAAGCAATGGACTTAAATTGCAGCAAGGGCAGTTAAGGTCCGACATGAGGAAAAACTTCCTGTCAGGGTAGTTAAGCACTGGAATAAATTGCCTAAAGAGATTGTGGAATCTCCATCATTGGAAATTTTTAAGAGGAGGTGACACAGTGGCTCTCAAACTTTTTTACTGGTGACCCCTTTCATATAGCAAGTCTCTGAGTGCCACTCATTATAAATTAAAAACACTTTTTTATATGTTGAACAACATTATAAATGCTGGAGGAAAAGTGGGGTTTAGGGTGGAGGTAGACAGCTTGTTGGTGTCACTAGGCATAGCTACCAGGTAACTCGGGCGAGTGGAAGGCCAAAAGTGCCGATGAAGCTCTTCTGCTCTGGGCCTACCTGAGCCACAGTGACTCCATTTTGTGAACTCTCACCTACTTCTGTGCTAACTGCTTACATGCTGAAGCAGAAATGTAAGGGTCAGCTTTTCTCTAGCATACAGCTGCTGTTTTGCTCAGACTGCTGTAAACAGGCCTTGCAAGGCCAAAAGATAAGCATGTGAATGGGAAAGTTTCTAACATGCACCCTGTGTACCTGCTGTAACTGTTGTCTGGAAGGGAGGGGTAAGGGTGAAATAGACAAAGGCTTACACAGAAACTGCTTGGAATATAAAAGGGAAAATTTTATTTGTATGTGCTGCACTTGATTTGAGACATGCTGGTCTCCTAGTGCCATTTCAGAGCTCTGAAATAAACTTGGCTTGCTTTCTCCCCTCGGTGTCTTTATTGGTGCCAAGCACACCGGGCGACGGACCCGTTTGCCATCTCGAGGCCTTTTTTAGGCAGGCAACAGTTTTGGCGCCCAACGTGGGGCTCGAGGCTGAAATTTAGCCTTGCCCGGATCCTTCCTGGCGGCCGACGGATTACAGCGACGACCGACGCCCAGCGCGCACCGATGACTTCATCGGGGGCCTCGGCGGAGACGTGGTTTGCTCGACCCCGGAGGGCACAACGGTGCAACGCACTTAGACAGTGGAGAAGCAGCTGCGGGCGACGGTGGGGAACCGGTCCTGTGGATAGGGCGACGGTGCAGAACCAGACCCTTGGATAAGGTAGGAACAGTCCAGTGGGGACTTTATCTGTCTTGACTTGGGGACGCCCAGTGTCTACCTGTTTTGACCTGGGGAAGCCCAGAGTCTCCCTATGGGGCAGGAACAGAGTACAGCCGGCAGGGTACAGTGTACACCCTTAGAATGCATTCTCGGGAACTGGGAAGTGTTTGGATCTGACCAGTTGATTAAAAGTAAATTAAAGAGGTTCTGTACAGTTGATTGGCCTCAGTATCAGCTAGAGTGCCGAGAAAGGTGGCCACCGGAAGGATCACTCAATTACAACATGATCCTTCAATTGCTTTTGTTTTGTCAGAGAACAGGTAAATGGGAAGAACATCTCTATGCCTATACGTTTATGGTGTTAAGAGATAGGACTGATCTTTTGCATAACTGCCATTTGACTCCGACAGGCTCGGTAGTAACGGCAGCTAAACCCCAGAACCCTCCCACTGTTGTTGTCAAGGCTGGATCCCCACTTTGAACTTTAGGGTACAAATGTAGGGGCCTGCATGAAAACTTGTAAGCTTAACTACCAGCTTAGCTCTGGTTCCGCTCCCACCATTTCCCAATTTTTCCCTCCCTGGGAAGCCCTGAGAAACCTTTCACCAATTCCCTGGTGAGTACAGATCCAAACCCCTTGGATCTTAAAACAAGGAGAAATTAACCATCCCCCCTCCTTCCTCCCACCAACTCCTGGTGAACACAGATCTAATCCCCTTGGGATCTAAAACAAGGAGAACTTAACCATCCCCTCTCCTTCCTCCCACCAACTCCTGGTGAATCAAGATCCAAACCCCTTGGATCTTAAAAACAAGGAAAAATCAATCAGGTTCTTAAAAAGAAGGCTTTTAATTAAAGAAAAAAAGTAAAAATCATCTCTGTAAAATCAGTATGGAAATTAACCTTACAGGGTAATCAAACTTAAAGAGCTCAGAGGACTCCCCTCTAGTCTCAGGTTCAAAGTACAGCAAACAAAGATAAACACTCTAGTAAAAGGTACATTTACAAGTTGAGAAAAACAAAGGAAAACTAACACGCCTTGCCTGGCTATTTACTTACAAGTTTGAAATAGGAGAGACTTGTTTAGAAAGATGTGGAGAACCTGGATTGATGTCTGGTCCCTCTCAGTCCCAAGAACGAACACACTCCCAAACAAAGAACACAAACAAAAACCTTCCCCCCCCAAGATTTGAAAGTATCTTGTCCCCTTATTGGTCCTTTAGGTCAGATGCCAGCCAGGTTACCTGAGCTTCTTAACCCTTTACAGGGAAAAGGATTTTGGAGTCTCTGGCCAGGAGGGATTTTATAGTACTGTACACAGGACAGCTGTTACCCTTCCCTTTATAGTTATGATAGTTGTAATGGCAGAATTGGTGTCCCCTTCGGCTCCTCCACCCCCACAGGCTCCAGAGAGTACCCGCCCCCCCTTGGTGGGATTGTATCCGTTGATTACTGAGAGTGTGGTAGTCTGTCCAGGAACCCAGGATCGTGCAGCCCAGATAGTGTCAGTGTATTCTCATGTTGCTTTTAACCCTGTACGTCTAGCTGCTTTCAGGCAGAGGCAGGGGAGTTCTCGACGAATCCAAGCAGGTTTATTTCAGTCTTTGAAGGGTGTCTCGCTAGCCATAAGCCTGACTGGGATGACTGCAATATACTTATGAGAACCTTGTTGTCTGAAGTGGAGCGGAATCAGATTATAGCTAAGGCTAGGGATGAAGACAGAGAAGGCATTTAAAGTTTGAAAGGGAAAGCTATTGGATACCAGAGGTTGTACCGAGTGGAATCCTCAGAAGTGAGTGTGATCGTCCTGGTTTGTTGCTTCAAAGCTCTGTACAGAAGTTATGTTACTGAAAGGATGTATAATGGCAATGTGTATGTGTTAATGGTTGGAGAAAAGGTGTATGAGTGAAGAGTGGAAGGTTCTTTTGGAAGTTAGAAGAAGCCAAGAAAGAGAGAAGGAAAGAGCACAGAGTGAGTTAACTGAGAGAAAAATACAGCTAGCAGGCTCAGTCCAAGGACATTGTTCACAGCCAAGACTTGGCTGACAACCAAGAGAAAGGGGGGCCTGAATGTGCCCAAGCAACTATGAGATCTGCAAAATACTGCAAGGCATAAGGAGGACAACGGAAGGGTTAAGAAGCAGCTTTGCTGGATAGTATTGGCCCAGGGATTTAAAATTTCCCCACTCTGTTCGGACAGGCTTTGGCCAGAGACTTGGAGGAGTGGGATAATTCGGACAAAGCCCTCCTTCTGCAATAGGTAGATGATTTGCTAATTGCTGCTGTGGGTCTAATCCCTTGTCTCAGAACTACTGTCTCTTGAATTTTATTGGACTCCGAGGATACAGGGTAGTGGACTGTGGGCTAAACCTCTGTACGAATGTGTTAAGGGAGCGGATCATGACCCCTTTCACTGGTCCCCAGAAGCGGACAGGGCATTTCAGTTACCAGGTGCCTGGAAACGTCCTGTGGCATACTTCTCTAAGGCTAGGTCTACACTACCCGCCTGAATCGGCGGGTAGAAATCGACCTCTCGGGGATCGATTTATCGCGTCCCATCAGGACGCGACAATCGATCCCCGAATCGGCGCTCTTACTCCACCAGCGGAGGTGGTAGTAAGCGCCGCCGACGGAAAGCCGCAGAAGTCGATTTTGCCGCCGTCCTCACAACGGGGTAAGTCGGCTGCGATACGTCGAATTCAGCTATGCTATTCACGTAGCTGAATTTGCGTATCTTAAATCGACTCCCCCCTGTAGTGTAGATGTACCCTGAGCAACTGGATTAAGTTTCAAAGGGATGGCCAGCCTGTTTGAGGGCGGTCGCAGCTACTGCCCTAGTGCTTGGGGAAGCAGAAAACCTGACACAGGGAGGAACTGTGCAGGTGTATGTTCCCCATATAGTTCAAGCCCTGCTGGATACTAAGGGTGGTCTTTGGCTCACACAGGCTCGGGTTGCTCGGTACCAGGCGAAGTTGTTAGAGAATCCTGAAGTCACCCTGCAGACCTGTCCCTCCCTTAATCCAGCTACACTACTACCAGAGACAGAAAAACAGGGACATGACTGTCTGGAAATCATAGATGTTCAGTACTCTAGCCACCCAGATCTAAAGGATCAGCCACTCCCAAATGCTGACTTGGAATGGTATACAGATGGAAGTAGTACTGTTGTGGATGGGCAAAGGAGGGCAGGTTATGCTGTTGTGTCTCTTCATGATACCGTGGAAGCTGGAAGTTTACCGGCTCGGACATCTGCCCAACTTGCTGAACTAGTGGCCCTGACTCGTGCACTCGAGCTGGCAAAAGACAAACGGGTTAATATCTTTACTGACTCAAAGTATGCTTTTGGGGTATTGCATGTTCACGCTGGTTTGTGGAAGCAAAGGGGAATGCTAACAGCCCAAGGTTCTCCGGTTAAGCATGAGTCTCAAATTCTCCGGCTGTTAGAAGCGGTACAACTCCCCTCAGTAGTAGCAGTGGTACATTGCAAAGCTCATCAGAGGGAAGATCAAGATGTAACCAAGGGCAATGCCAGAGCAGACAGGGAAGCTAAGCGAGCTGCTACCCTGAAGTCACCAACAGAGGAGAATGCCCAAATGCATGCCCTTATCCCATCAGTGGGTGAGCTTGCAGCCCCTCAGTACTCCCAAGAGGACAGAAACCTGGCTGACAGTCTCGGTCTCCAGGAGAAAGAGGGATGGCTTTATTCCACAGAGGGAAAAATCCTTCTGCCCAAGGGCCTGATTCGACCGGTGTTGCAGAAACTGCATCAGACCACACACGCAGGCAAAGGGGCTCTTACCCAGCTTATGAATAAATATTTTCTAACCTCCAGACTTAAACCCCTAGCATCACAGGTACAGGCTGGATGTTTAATCTGCCAAAAGAACAACCCTCGACCAGGAGTAGCAGTGTTACCAGCCACCCTGGAACCTACCCCAGGCCCAGGATTGGTGTGGCAAATAGACTTTACTGAGTTTCCCAGGACCCAAGGGTACAGGTACCTCCTCGTCTTAGTGGATCGATTCAGTGGAAGGCCCAGAAAGGGGAACCCACTATTTTGGATTCCCTTTGGAGTTGGATACCTGGTTTAAGGGAACTAGGGGGTATAAGGGGAAGCATTGTTCGCATCTTGCTCACAGGTGTGGTGGTATGTTTTGTCCTTTTCTTTTGCTCATATGTAAGATTTGTACCTCCCATACCCCAGAAGTTCCCTTATATTCTCTCATTGATGATCCCAATCGTATGGAGCTTAATCGCATTTTGTCTTTAGAGTATGAGAAAACTCTGACAAAGGTTTGTTGAGTGTTCTCAAAGGAGGGATTGTTGGTGTCACTAGGCATAGCTACCAGGTAACTCGGGAGAGTGGAAGACAAAAGTGCCGATGAAGCTCTTCTGCTCTGGGCCTACCTGAGCCACAGTGACTCCATTTTGTGAACTCTCACCTACTTCTGTGCTAACTGCTTACATGCTGAAGCAGAAATGTAAGGGTCAGCTTTTCTCTAGCATACAGCTGCTGTTTTGCTCAGACTGCTGTAAACAGGCCTTGCAAGGCCAAAAGATAAGCATGTGAATGGGAAAGTTTCTAACATGCACACTGTGTACCTGCTGTAACTGTTGTCTGGAAGGAAGGGGTAAGGGTGAAATAGACAAAGGCTTACACAGAAACTGCTTGGAATATAAAAGGGAAAATTTTATTTGTATGTGCTGCACTTGATTTGAGACATGCTGGTCTCCTAGTGCCATTTCAGAGCTCTGAAATAAACTTGGCTTGCTTTCTCCCCTCGGTGTCTTTATTGGTGCCAAGCACACCGGGCGACGGACCCGTTTGCCATCTCGAGGCCTTTTTAGGCAGGCAACAAGCTCATGACCCACCATGTAATAACCTCACAACCCCAAGGGGTCCCAACCTCCAGTTTGAGAACCCCTGGGTTAGACAGACACCGGTCAGGGATGGTCTAGATAATATTTAGTCCTGCAATGATTGCAGGGAACTGGACTAGATGACTCAAGCTCCCTTCCAGTCAGATACTAGTTTTCAAATCATGAGATTTGTGATGTAGGTATCCCTTTGTTTTAAACTAGTTTTACATTACATGGTTGTGCATTCTGTAAGACTGATTGCTAGTGCATCAATTCTTGTTTCTTTTCCATAACAAAATTAGAGTCACTCTTAAACCTAAAAGCTTCCAGCTTTACTGAAAGAGGATTAAGTTTTGCTTTAATTTCTTTGTTTTGAAATACTATGCAAACAACTTTCCTCCAACTTAAGCCAAAGCATCTTATGGATCAGCCTATGATCTAGACTGCCTATTTCCTTTACATCACATATTACACACATAATTACAATGTAAGTGATTAATACATGTAAAAGAAAAATACTCTTCACGTGTTTAGTGGTCACTCAGATGTGGACCTACAAATGCTTTTCATAGTTGCATCACTTACTACCCTTTCCCAGAAGTATTTTACTTAGCACAGCAGATATAGGAATGGTGTCTTTCCCAATTAAACCTCAGATATCACAGAAAAGGATAAGGAGCAAGATGAACTCAACACCTAAAGATTTTTCCAAGTTGTAGATAACACTGGGATCCCTGTTAATGCCATGGGTTGCATAAGGAGAACTAGAAATCTACCATCTCTGCACGGCCTATGACTAGATAACTAATCTAAAGCTTCCAACATCCTGGGAGGTGTCCAATGAGTGGGCTGCTTTCCCCCACCCACTCAACCCCCATAAGCAAAAGCTCCTTCCCGCCAAAATCCTTGCCCCGCCAACCTTCCCCCTTCCAGCCCGCAATGCGGCACCAGATAGAGTCTAGACACTCAGCAAGGAGCAGGAGAGCGAATTCGTATTAGTCCCCCTCCCTCAGTGAGCAAAAAGAAGAGAAGCCGGGAGACCCCACCATACTACAACCCCGTGCGCGTGCGCTGCAGCGAATCACCCACCCCTTCCCCTGAGGCAGCGCACCCGTGGAATTTATCAGCGTCGCGCATGCGCGTTGCTCTCCGTGAGCCGCACCCATCCTTGATGAGCGAGGGCGGGTGGAGAAGTGGGCGGAGCAGTGACGAGGGAGCGGGACCAACGGTTTTGGAACGTTCTCGCTCTCTCTGGTTGGGCCTGTCGGGCGCAGGCTGGGGGGGCCGTTATCCGCCGCTAGCCGCGTGCTGCTGCTGCCGTCGCCGTAACAGTCTTCTGCAGGCTGGGGCGTGCGCGTAGCGTGTGCCAGAGCGCTCAGGGTGTGTGCACGAGTGTGAGCCCTGTGTGTGCACGGGGTGTCGGTGCCGCCCGTGTGTGCAATGGTGTGTGTTCGTGTTGGGCGTGTATGTCAGTGGCATGAGTGACTGTCGCTCGTCTGCGTGCAGGTGTGTGTCGGTGTTGGGTGTGTGTGTCTGTTGCATGTATGTGTGCAGGTGTGTGCCAGTGTCGTGTGTGTGCACATGTGTGCAAACATGCACCAGTGTCGCAAATGTGTGTCTGTTGCATGTGTATGCAGGTGTCAGTTTCATGTTTCTGTCTGTGTACTGGTGTGTGCCAGTGTCACGTGTGTGCAGATGTGTGTCAGAGGACTAGGTGTGTGCAAAGGGTGTCTTGTGCACACACAGGTAATGCTACCCTATTGGGGCCTATAAGGAGGACTATTTCGGACCCCCGTTACCCGTCAGCCACCCTCTACAACACTAATTGCATTATTTCCACAAACCAAAAAATATCCCAACAATGTTAACACACTGTTAAAGAAACCATGTTAGATAAGATGAGTGGTATTTGGGGCCGGGGGCAATATTAAACTGGGAGCACCTGGAGCTTCTTGGGGCCTTAAGTCTGCTTATGTGTGTTTTGTGTGCAGGTATGTGTTAAAGTTGTGTGTGTCAGAGTCCCCTGTGTGTATGCATGTGAATGGATGTGTGTGGGTGGATGTGTATGGGTATGTGGTGATTTGTCAATCAGCGCATGCATGTGTATGCATTATTATGTGTCAGTGTGGTCTGCATGTGAATTTGTCAATATGCATGAGATATTGAGCATATGTGTGTGCTGATATGCTATCTGTGTGTGTTGGTGAGAAGATATGTACAGCAATGTACCTAGGATAATGATTGAATTTCAGGGTATTGTGGGTCTCCAGGCTGGGCGTGTCTCAGTCAGAGGGGGCATTTGTTTGTCACACTGTATGTTTTGTCAGGATGTATTAGTGTGGGAACCTGTTGTGCCAGTTTGTGACTTAGCATTTTGTGCATCTGCATGTGTGAAGGAAATTGTGTATTCATATGTCATCTCAGCATTGTGTATCTGTGCATAATGTGCCAGTCAGTGTGTATGTATTTGTGTGTGGTAGCATATTGTGTGTGTGCATTGCAATCTGGGAATATGTGTCAGCACGTTGGGGACTATGTGCATGTCAGTTGGGAAGTATATGCATGCCTGGTGCTATGTTGTATGTGTTATGGGGCTATTAATGATTGTGTTGTAAGAGTGTGATTCTCCTGATCTCTCCGTAACAGTGGCTAACAAGCAGGAAAAGACCAAATCTGCTGAATACCAGTTACTAATATTGGTAAATTCATAAATGTCATGACCTGGCAGTTTTTTATGCACCATCTCCCCTAAGCTATTTGGGATAGTGTAAGGAGGGAGATAAAATGCCTAGATACAGATATATTGCCACATGCCAATGGTGCAGGCCCACTGCCCGAATTGAAGTTTTTTAAATAAACCTGTACTTTTAAGTTTTATTTTATTTTTTGATGGAAGGTGTCAGGCTGACACACATAGAAAGTGAAGTTCTCTTTTCCACAGAACAGGTACACAAGCAGGCAGCAGGACAAGATTTCTCTCATTAGCCAATATGCCTCAACCCTAGTCTGAAGGGACCAACTATAGAATTGACAGGACAATTCAGTGTGCATATACATTCACTGTTTGACTTCTCTGGTGATATTGTCATCAAGAATGAGTCATGGTGGTGATTTTGTTAAGTGAACTTTTGTGCACTAGGAAATGGACTGAGGCCACCAATTCATTTTATGTTGGTCTCCCAACAGCCATTAGACAGAAACAACTGATTTGAATCAGTTCCTGAAAGTGAAATGTTTTGTATCCCACTACTGTCCAGTGAGATATTCATTCCTCTTTAGTTGTAAAACTGGAGTTCAAATATAGATAGATGTGTATTTTCCCACTCAAATCAGTGGCTTTTTACTTAAAAATTTTATTTCAGTTGTAAAAGAAACAAAAATGGTATAGTACATCATGGACTGGGAAAGGATCTCATCTATTAATTGAAAATAAACTGAAACTTAACTAAAAAACTTACCAATAAATAAACCAAGTTAGCTTTTCTACAAAACCCTATTCAGATATCTGTAGAAAATCATCTGCAAAGAACAAGGATACATATTAACATTAGAATGAGGGAAAGGCCTGGTCTGGATAGTTTAGATTGTGGGCTTCTGTGAATTTTTGTTTATTGCCCGTGAGCTGTCCGTAACTTTTACTCAAAATAACCGTGACAAAAATCTTAACCTTATAATGAGTTATGTGCAGGTCATTAGGCTAAATATATCTCAGATCATGAATGACAAATTTTGAATTGATGCCCTTTGAGTTGAAGCTCTTACTCCAATACTTTGTGGAAATATGTTCATGTCACAGCAACTTCCATTCCACCCAGTGTCCGTGTAGGCAGTCTCATCAGCGCAATGGGAGATAGAACGACATGGAGACTGAAATGTCCTGAAGACCCCAATATGTTGAAAATGTGAACTTTGTAATGTGGTTTCCTGTGCTATGTCTTAATCTGTAAATAAATAGTGAATTTCAAGATGAGATCCTTAGCTAGTGCCAATCAGTTTAGCTCTAGTGAAGTCAGCTATATTTAGGGATAGATCCTCAGCTGATGTAAATCGACATAGCCACATTGACTTTAGTGGAGCTATGCTGATCTTAATCAGCTGAGGATCTCGCCCATAGAATACTACTGTGTGGAAAAGGCATTTTGTGTAAATCAGTTCCCCAAGCCACAATTTATATGGAGCTAAACGTATGGAGCAACAATAGTATATTTTAGAAGTGTTTTATGTTTTGCTGTGTTTCATGTAATCACAGGAAAATGGCAGGAAAGAAGAAAGAAGTTCAACTACAGGTATAAATCTTGTTTGTTACTTGAATAATTCAAGAGTTCAATAAAATTGTTGACATTTTTAGAGATATTAAATTCTGGGTTTGTTTTATCTCAGGTAGTAATAACCAATCAAAGTCAATGGGATGAAATGTTGCTGACTAAAGGTGTAACAGGTACTATTATTTTTTCTATTAATCTCACATAATGAAATGTGTGTGCATTTTTATCAATCATTTTATTTTTGTGACCCCTTCCTGCCCAGTTACTTCTCACTGTGCACACACTTCGTCAAACTGCCACTTCCTGTGGCTTGCCCCTCAAAGCAAAGAGTTCTAGAAACCTCCATAAAGCCTAAGTAAATATGCTCTGTTCTAGCTATTTTACATGAAGACTCAAAGGATTTGAAATTCACACTCCTAAACTGGGGGCAAAACACAGGTCTGCACTGCAGCCACTCCACAGCTGCTTCACCAGCCTGAAGGCTGGCTGTATGGTCACTGGCTCTCCATGCCACCTATAGTATGATAGGAGTTCCTGGCAAATTAATCCATGTGAACTCAGATCTCATGACTCCTCCATATAACACCCAACTGTGCCTCTTGCATTGGCCATTTTGGAACTGTCACAATATCAATCCAATCACACGAAAGATACAAAAACCAATGCATTGTGTCTGCCTGCAATTCAAACACAAAAGGGTTCTGTAGTGATGAGTGATTGTCACATACTCCTTTGCAAAGCAGTGAATTTAAACCATACTGGATATCATGCATGGGTGTTTTAAAAAAAAAAAAAGTTCTGAAAAGACTTCATGTCTGGGAAGTGGTGGGTGAAAGTCCTGATAGGTCAATATTTTCAATTACTCAGTAAAATCGAACTAATCAGCAGAATGAGTTTTATGTTCCTATTCGTGCACAATTGTATCTGGCATAAGACAAAAGCAATTGTGTTATAAATTGTGTGCTTTCAAGAGTGTACATAGTATGTATTTTCTTCACTCCCCTCAGTTTGTATGTAAGCTTAGCATCAATATCTGTTAAATTTATTAGGAATGCTATCTAAAGAGGGAGAACAGATCGTGGGTGAAGTGATCAGGGGAGCAAGAGAGAAAACCAATGGGTTGTGAGTAAGGTTGAGAGAGAGAGACAACATACATGATCTTAGGAAGGAGGGAAACAGCCCAAAAAGGAGCGGCAGGGCATGGAAAGAGACAACTGATAATAGGGCCAAAGGAGGGAGAGACAACTAACAGTGGGCACAGGAAAGGAAGGTCAACCAAGACAAAGGAATAGGGGAAGGAGACATTAATATAACTGCATTCCCCACCACAAAATATATAAATAAATAACTACTCTTACAGACTAAGACATTTAAGTTGAAACCTAATTTGTGTAAGAGATAATACCAAAACTTAATGTTTTTCAGAAGAAAAAGAGACCAGAAATAGACTTAGAAATACATGTATGCCAATGCCACTGCAGGACTAACCCTATAAATTTACAAAAACATTTTATTTTATAAACTATATGAAACAGGTGAGTTTCATTCTAATTTTTTATACTTTCAGTAATAGATGTTTATCAGGCTTGGTGTGGGCCTTGCAAAGCGGTGGTAAATTTATTCAGAAAACTAAAAAATGAGCATGGTGAAGATGACCTTTTGCATTTTGCTGTGGTAAGGATGTAAATTCTATTTAGAGCTTCAGTGTCAAATGTATTTCTGTATCTATCTATTTATAGAGTACCTATCACCATAGTATCTGAGTACCAGTGGAGTCATTGGTGAATTTGGCTTGCTTGTCTCTTTTTCTGAATGACTTCTTAAAAGAGGACGATCAAAGTATATAATGGATAGGGAAGGATCTATAATAAGATAAGGGATAAGCTAGAATCATACAAGTTAATTATGGAAAAGACATACTAGACAATAGTGTAATGAAGAACATTCTTATAATGCATACATACTATGAGATAGAGTTGAGATTACTGGGGGAACCATATCTCTGAATATACCAACTTCCATGTTTAAAAATCCAAGTCTTAACATTGCATAACCATATAGCCTGACTTTCAGAAGTGCTGAAACTTCCTCTGAAGACCATAGAAGTTGTGGGTGCTCATCACTTCTGAAAATCAGGTCAGTAACTTCCTTTTGTTTTTCTTGCTTTTCCGTATAATTTCCTATGTTATATTTAAAAAGGAACAAAGAGAGGGAAGCTGAAAAACAAATAGATTTAAAATGTTTTCGAGAAAAAGTTCATCCAGAAGAGCAAGATAAAATGGCAGCTACAATCTAATGCACTAAAGATATATGTGTTTCACAGGTTCATTCTGAGTTCCCATCCAGATATTGAACTATCAAGTTTATAATACTTGTCCGTATGGCTGCCAATTGTTTTTGTTGCATTCTCTGAAGCCCCAGAGAGCAAGATGACAGAAGCAACCTGTCTTGCCTATGGCAATAGCCATAAAAAGCATCATGCGCTAACCATTACCAATAGAGTTACCACTGATATCTTCATCTGTAAACACAGAGCAAAACTGTATAATTGCAGATACCACTATGTAGTGACCGTTGGCAAATGCTCTTTTAATGGAGATCATTGTAGGTCTGACCTACAAATGTGGATCACTACCATTAAGTCAACAGACAAGTCCACAAGGTTTTTATCCTACAGATCTTTTACACAGATCTCCTCCTATTAAACTCGGATTCTAAAAATCCAACCCCATATATATCAAATATTTAAAGCTTTTTTAAAAAAGTCATACACACATAGGTGTGTATATGTGTACATACAAAACATAGAGTAACAAGCCCAAAACACCAAACAACGAATTGTAATCTCATACCACTGAAGTCAATGAGGTTATACTAATGCAAAACCATCGTGAAATCAGAATCAGACCCCAGGTTTTCAGCCATACCTCTACTATCCAGGCTATTTGCAACCCCGCATGGCTTTTAAAATAAGAGATCAAGCCTGTTCATTCCATCTGTTTTCATACATCTAGCTGCTGTCCCTTCATCTGCACTTACTTTATATCCGTAATTTATTCCTGCCAGCATATGTAAATTTTTACATCTGCAATATTATTATTTGGGGTTGTTATACTGTATCATTAACATCATACCTTTCACCCAGAATGACTGTATTAATTCAGGACTCTGGTGGCCCAGAAGTGTAAACCGTTCATTTCCATTCAGGTCTCCCTTCAATTAGTACCTCTATCATTGATAAATGGAACAACAATATTATATAGTGCTTGTGATCTAGTTATTTTAAAATAAATACTATGTTAAAACCTTGCCAAGTATAATTCATCAGTGTTAGTTCAAACAGTTTTTGGATTTGTGTGTATTTGTGTATGTAAAATACATTTATAAAACAAGAAGTAACTGTTAATAAATGTAATTCATGGGATTCTCAAATCTTTATATAGTGTGGATCACATCTTAACAGAGAGTTAATACAATAGACCACTTTCCCTCCCATTGAAATGTCATGGGACTTTCCCATGTGTGATCCTATGACATTCCAATGGCAATTACAGCCATTACTTACCTCAAAAAGCAATATTAGGACACAGTACTTTTAATGTGATTTAGCAGCTGTAAACAAGAAGTAAAGCCTGCCCCATGTGACCAGCAATGTTGACCACCAGCAAGTGTTTTAAGGACTACTATTGATCCACAGAACCACGGTTTGAGAATAATTCTGTAAAAGTTCTCAAATATCTATCTAATCTATCTATCTATCTATCATAATCTATTTGCCCTTATTTTAGGCAGAGGCTGACAGCATTGTGACCCTGCAGACATTTAGAGACAAATGTGAACCTGTTTTTCTCTTTTGTGTTGTAAGTTTGTGCTGCCTATTTTTGTTATTTTTTTCAGTATATTGAAAATAAATGTAAAGCTGTACAAATGTGAATTACATCTTTACAATTTTAGTGTATAGGATATTGTTGCATATTGTACATTCCAGTCATTTTAACAGTGAATCATATTTTATATGTTCTTGGCATGCACAGAAGAAGGGGTATTAGCATAGTACTTCTGCTAACAGGAGAAGAAAATTCTCCATTATACTACAGTATATTATGCCAGGCCTGGTTGCTAACTCCGTAGGCAAGTGTTTTATTGTACTTGGAAGTTTTGAGATTTGGATTCCAGCAGCTAGAGGCTAATAACCAGGGTGCATTAAGGATACTCCACTCTATATAAATGCAGCCACGTGAAATTATCAGCTTCTCTGATCTCACCAAAAGCTAGCCAGTTTCACTGTGCTGCTCATGCATATACATCTCTACCTCGATATAACGCTGTCCTCAGGAGCGAAAAAATCTTACCGTGTTATATCAAACTTGCTTTGATCCACCAGAGTGCGCAGCCCCATCCCCCCTGGAGCACTCTTTTAAATATCCCATCTTCTAGAACTGGAAGGGACCTTGAAAGGTCATCAAATCCAGCCCCCTGCCTTCAATAGCAGGACCAAGTACTGATTTTGCCCCAGATCCCCAAGTGGCCCTCTCAAGGATTGAACCCATGACCCTGGGATTAGTAGGCCAATGCTCAAACCACTGAGCTATCCCTAACACATTATATCTGAATTTGTGTTATATCGGGTCGTGTTATATCGGAGTAGAGGTGTATATGGTGCAGCAATGAGCAGAAGAGTGAAGCACAGAAGGGAGAGTAGTGAAGGAAGCTGTTGGAAAATGGAGGAACTAGAACTGAGATGAGGAGAGACAAATAGTGGAGGGAGGAAACCTGGAAACAAGGAGGATAGGAAGTGAAAGCAAGAAAGGTCTAATTCTGTACCAGTGAAGTAAATGGAAACTTTGTGATTAACTTTAGTGGGCACAGGGTCAGATCCCAAAGGAGGAAGAGAGTAACCAAAAAGCAAGAATAGTCAAAAATGGGGAGGGGAAAATGGGAAGAGATGGAAACAAGGACAGAGAACAGTAAGAGAAGGAAAATTTAGGCCTGATTCTCATTAATACTAATGTCCCTTTACACCATTCTATCAATGCAAACGGTCCTAATTGTGGATATAAATTATGTTTACACATGCCTTAAGGCCTCTTTATATAGCTAGACCAGTGTAAAGGGAATTTAGTGTAAATGAGAATCAGGCTTTCTAAATTCTTTCCTTCAAATTTCTTTTGAATTTTAAGCAAATTAATTGTAAGTGAATTTGTGCAAGGTGTCTGATTGCTAGTCCTGGACATTTTGTTGCACTATTTATTGAGGACCAGATTTGGCAGTCCTTAATTGAGCAAAACTCTTATAATCTCCAATAGGAATTTTGCTCAAATAAGGATAGCAAATTTTGGCAATTACAGAACAAATACAGCTTGGGCATCAATAGTAGTAGCATCCCTATCCTGCCACATATTCAACCTGGAGGAAGAACTTCTAAGGGTAAAAGCAGGGCTTAATTTGTAATGGAAGAGGTGCCGGGGCTCAAGCAATTTTTTTACATTCATAACTGATGCAGCAAGCCCAGAGGTGCCAGCGCTGTGAACCTAAGCCTAGAGGTGGTAAGGCTAAGTCCTGGCACAAATTAAGTACTGGGTCAGAAGGAAGTTCATTCTCTATACCCGTGGTGCCCAACATTTTCCTGTAGCACCCCACACACACACCTATAACGGAATCTGTCTGCATGCCTGCCCTCTCCCCATTACCACACAGTTGGCTCTGCAGAGGAGAAGCTGGGGGCAGAACTGGGATGGGGGAGGACCTGTGGCTAGAGGTGGAGCTGTGGCTGGGGACAGAGGAGAGCTGCGGCATGGGGTGGAGTGGAGCTGCAATTGGGAGCAGAGCAGGGGGTGGAGTAGAGCTGCGGCTGGGGGCTAGCCCGGGTTTTGCTGCGTGCCCCCCTGAACGTTCCACTGCGCCCCACAGTTTGGGGACCACTGCTCTATACCCATTCAATTGCTGACCTTTCAGCAGAGCTACTAACAGAGGTAACAGTCCAGTCATTGCCAATTGTGACCATGGTCTGTGCTAAGTAGACAACTGCTCAATAGGAACTTGACTGAGACCACCAACTTATTTCATGTAGGACACTGTTGAGCAGTTGGATGATAATTTTAGGCCAACCAGGCTATATTTGAAATGTTGATGATGAAATGCTCTGTAGCCCATTACGCATCCGTTGAATTAGACATTAGGAAATGCCAGGTTCTAAAATGTAAACCCTCTGAAACTTTTGAGATAAGACTTATGTTAAGCAATAACAGAATAACAAATAATGGGAATAACAGTCAGTTTTCTTTGATATCACTGATTTTAGCCCTGTGTTTTTGATTCATCACCTGTTTTGCAAATCAGTCTATCTGCAGTGATACATTGCTACAACTTCTAGTTTTAGAACACAGTATCATGGTAACTGTCTATTGCTGGTGAAAAATAGGTTGTGTTAGAAGTCAATTAAATGTGCAAAACTAAATTAGTAGATCTTACTGAGAGTGTTATTTTATCATTTATTTTTTACAGGATGGCAAAATTATAGCAATGGTGCGAGGCACAAATGCACCACTTCTCAGTAAGACAGTAATAAAGCTATTAGAAGAAGAGAGGAAAATTTTAGCAGGGGAAATAGAACGCCCTGAGGTACTCACTAGATAACTGTTTTCTTATCAAGTTTAAATATAAATGAATATTTTTATTACATTTGCATGGTCTCTTTCTATGCTTGTGGTGCTGTTTTTATTTCTTTTACTGTTCATATTTCATTTTTATTTTTGTGAATACCACTATCTTTACCATGAACTAGCATGTATCTCATCTTTTAGAAACTTCCATTAAGTGGTACTTATCCAAATGATACTGGTAATTTTACAAACTGATCTGTATGCAGAGGAGAGATTCTTCACTAACAAAAATATCACCAGCATAAAAACTAACTTTGTATTTATTTCTTTATTTATTTTTATACTTTCAATGCTGGACATTTTTCTTACCTATTTTACTATGGGCTCGAGAGAATACGGGAAAGGGGACAGTTCTTACCTAATTCCTCTTTCCTACTGAAATGCAGGTGAAAGAATTCCATTTATCTGTATAGATGCAAAAGAGAAATTGTAATGGACTACAACTCAGTTAAGAAAAATCAGAACAAACCTAAATTCTCATAGTACTGTATGAGATAACATTATACCCTATCAAATATATTATTAGCTTCTCGGGATAAAACTGCTGAAGAGATAACTGGTAGCTGAGCTTGGTGACTTAAATTATTTTGCTTGTGTTAGCGGCAGCAAGCCTGCCTATTTCAAAACCCACTTGAACTTTGTGAATAATTGAGATTAAATAATTTAGTTGTGTTGCTAGAATTTTGGTGTTTACTTTATATTCTACATTTAGCAGAGAAATAGGTTGGAAATTTCCACGGTTATGTCCATCTTTATGTTTCTTTAAAATTAATGTAATGAGGAGTCTCTCATATTGTAAGGTATAAAAGTGTTAGGATTTCCCCCTAATTTAAGAGAAGACTTGCACGTCTGGGCTGGCACAAGGTTCCACAAAATCTGCAAAAAAAAAAGTTTAGAAGCAGAAAAAGAAGCAGCTTAAATGTTGATGTTGGTATTATCTTGCACTAAGTTAATGTTGCAGGGAGTTTTTCAGAGAGGGGAAGCAGAGAAAGAACGAAGGAGTGACTTGCTCAACATCGCTGGCAGAGCCAGGAATGGCACCCAGGTCTCATGATTCCCAGTGGGCTATACACTGGCCCATACTTCCTCAATATTAACTTCATACTGACACTATAATTTTATCAGAATAACAACAACATGAAAACTGCTATTTTCTTAGGTACAAGAGCTTGTGTTTTTAGAAGAGAAAACAGCAGAAGTATATAGTGAAGAAAGCCAACTTGAAGGTAAATTATATTTTAATTATTTTACAGTTATTAGTACAAAGAAAAAACTCAAACAGGTATCTTGTTAGTTATTTGGTATGTCCAGTGATAAAATTTTCCTTTGATTCATTTGGTAACTTGAGAGATTATTGTGGAAGGAGTCAAATTATCACACGCAGGTGCATATAAATGTTGTAAAATGGTCAAAATAATCAGATATGCTTATGTTGTTATTATTAATTATTATTTCTATAATGTCTGAGATCTGGATCCAACTCTATGAAGATTTAACATGATGGAGCTCTCAATGCCTGTAGCAAAGGGTTTAATTTGAACTTTGAATTGTCTTCTAACTTAATATAGCATCCATGACAGAAAAGTTATGGTAAAAAATGGTGACTAAGAACAACATGGCACCTAAAAGCTGTGCATCTTGTAAAGGCCTAAGAGTATGAATTTTGTTGGGATACAAATGAGAGCCCCCTTTCACATACAGTATTCTCCAGAGTCTCACAGAACCGAGTCTAATTTTGTTAGTGGTACATGTGAAGGACAAAATGTCAGCAAATATGCTATGAGTGCAGCAATTGCAAGATCTGTAGCTACACTGTTTTTTCTGAGATATTCACATGTGGCCTTTTACATCTGGCCTACCACAAGAAGTGCAAGCCAGAATGACTGCTCATGCATTTTAGAGCACAGGCTTGTTTTAACGCCTAGTAGAACTAGTCACCCAATGGAGAAATTAAGAGATGAGTAAAACTACCAGATCCCTGGATTTACAAGATTTAAAAGAGGAAAGGAGGAAAGTCAAGTTAGACACCATCTACAATCCAAGCAGTTGTAGGCCAACTATCTGGGAGGTCTGCAGTATCGGCAAAAAGCAAAACAGGCCCAGGGAAAAAGGCGATTTGCAGGGTAACAGTGATACAGTATTTCCAGCCCTTTAGCACGTCTATCCAGCTCTTCTTCATTGAAACAACACTATTGAAATGCGACTTCAGCGCTTTCATGCAAGAATTAGGGCAGTTGCTTGTTTCAGGAACGTAGTTCTTTTCAATCTCTGTTAAATTTATCATTCCTTAGCCCTAGCTCCTCGGGCTGTAAATGCTTGTCATTCTCCCCAAAATAGGATTCTGCAAAGGCAAATCTCAAAGAAGAAAGAAGGCTAAGTAAATCCATTTATTCATATCTGAATATCCGTGACAACATAGCAGAAGTTTTGGAAGCTGTCACGTTCTTCCCTCGCTAACTTCGAGCAGTCAGCATGTAACCTTTAGTGATCTGCCACACACCATCCTTGCATCTCTCCTTGCTAGTCATTCCATACTACAAAGACCCTCCACCATTCCTTCCATAACAACTTTCATAACATCACTGTGCCTAATGTGACCAAAGTACATAAGTTTACATCTCTTGATTTCTGACATCAGGGTCTGCTTCTCTTCACTAATATTTCTAACATAGACAAAAGGCAAATGCCTAAGAGATGTACAAGAATCTTCACCAGCACCACATTTCCAAAGCTTCAGTTCTTCTTCGAGAGATGTCCCTGTGGGTGCTCCACTCTAGGTGTTGGTGCGTCCCTGCGCCTTCACTCGGAGACTTTTCGTAGCAGTACTCGTACTGGCCACACATGTGCAGAGGCTGCCCCCCGCAGTGAGTCTAGGATAATAGTGCGCATGCGTGGCCAATCTCCTCAGTTCCTTCTCTACCGTCCCCGGCCTGAGACGGAGCTCAGCAGACTCGTTAGGAAATCCCTCACTTTGTTACTTTACCTGTTCTAGTAGTTAGTTTGTTGTCAGTTCTTGTTAGTGTAGCTCATTAGTTCTTTTAGCTGTTAAAAAAAAAAAAAGAAAAAAAAATTTCTCTCAGCCGCAGCCGCTTCTACCATGCCTGGCTCCACAGGCTTTAAGCGCTGCTCTACGTGTAAGGATGCTATTCCGCTCTCTGATGGCCACTCTCATTGTATAAAATGCCTGGGGGAAACACACATTCCCCCAAAATGTGCCCACTATACCAAACTCAGTTCCAGGGCACGAAAGGACAGGGAGCTTAAACTGAAACTGCTCCTCCTGCAGAAGTCTATCGGGTCAGTTTCAGCCCCAGGAGCCGACTCCAGCTCTACTGCCCGCCACAGCCCCCCTGCTTCAAAAAAACTGAAGAAAGCTACAAAAAAGGGGCAGCCCTCTCCAGCAAAGAAGTTGGTGAGGCACAAAAGTGCCTCAGGCAGGTCAACAGTTTCCCTGCCTGTGTTTCCTCGCCTCAGCACTTTTGAAGAGCCGGGCTCCTCAGGCACCGCACGAAAGCCGCCTCAGGCTGCGGCGGCGGCGCGAAGCTCCGGTGCCGAGGCTTCAGGCTTTCAGTTGCCTGCCTCGTTTATGGCACCGTTCGGCACCGAGACGAACACGGTGCCGACATTTCCAGCCTTGCCTGACCCTGTGCGGGCTGATGTCCCCCCGGCACCTACCACGGCACCGGCAATCGCAGCACAGGCTGACAGGGAGATCAAAGGAAAAACCCCTGCTTGGAGGAATGTTCCCTCAGGGCAACTTCCTCCTCCGCAGCTTTCACCTCATGCAGGAGCCTCACCTTTTCAATTCACTCAGACAGCAGATCTATTGGTCTCACCTATTCTGCAGTCTCCCCTGATAAATGCCTGTTTTTCTCCAATGCTGGATTCAGGATCAGAACAACCTTCCTCCAGTGAGGAGGAAACTGATCCACAGGCAGTTTTTTCTCCTTCTCAAGACTCCCAGACCCAGATCAACAGGGGTTACAAAAAAACTACCTCAGCCTGTCCTCAGTATCCTGCCCCATGGGGAGTGAATCCTTGGATGGCAACACCTATGCCCTACCCACCACCTTGGCAATGTTGGGCACCATGGGCATCGTACCCCCGAGAACACATGCGCTACGGCACTTCGACCAGGCACAACACTGGTTTAGCACTGCCTCGTGACGGACCTGCCAGTGACATAAGATACCAGGCAGCACCGTCACACTCCCAGGATCAACTGAGTCCTGCTCCTATTCCAGCAGAGTCCGACGTAACGCTTGAGGAAGCCTTACTTCCCCTTCCTCCAACTCCGTCGGATGACTATGCCAAATTCCAAGACCTCTTTAAAAGAGCTGCAGGTGACTTGAAAATTAACTTAGAGGAAGTCACTGAACTAACAGACATTTTGCAGCCCTCTTCTTCCTCTAGAGTGGCATTACCAATCAACATAGCCCTTTTGGAACCCTCTAAATCCATCTGGCAGAATCCAGCCACTAGCCTACCTACCTGTAAACAAGCGGACAGGAAGTACTTCATTCCTTCAAAGGGCTCTGAATTTCTTTTTACCCATCCAGCGCCAAACTCATTGGTAGTGGACGCAGCAAACCAGAGGGCCAAACAACAGTACGCCCGCTCCACCCCAGCCAACAAGGACAGTAAACGCCTGGACCTCTTCGGCCCTAAAGTATATGCATCCTCGACGCTACAATTTCGCATAGCTAATTATACCGCAGTCCTTGCAAAATATGACCACAAAAACTATAATAAATTCATGGATTTTATTGATCACATCCCAGAACAGAAGAAACAACAATTCACAGCTCTGGTTTCCGAGGGACAAACCATATCATGCACCGCTCTCCAAGCGGCCCTCGATGTAGCTAACACTGCAGCAAGGTTGACCGCCACAGCAGTGGTCATGCAACGAGGTTCATGGCTCTCTTCCTCCTTCTTCCCTCGAGAGGTCCAGAGCACCATTGAAGATCTTCCCTTCGATGGGGAAAAACTTTTTGCCTCCACCACAAACGACATGCTGCATTCGATGAAGGACGCAAGAGCAACCCTCCGGTCCCTAGGCCTCCAGTCACCTGCGACCAGAAGACGACAATATAGATATCAACCTTATCACCGACCACGCTACCCCACATTTTCACAACACTCCTATAGACCACAGGAACAACAACAGCAACAACGACGCCAAAGACCAAGATTCCAGCGTCGTCGTCCTAATTCTACAGGGGCGCTGCAACCCCCTCCAACTAATAGGCAGATTTGAAGCATTGGTCGAGGGTTTAGAAAACAGCGTTCCCACTTCAGCCGGCACACCTATCTTTGGACACTGCCTACGATCATTCTCTCATCAATGGCAGAAAATTACATCCGACAAATGGGTCATAGAGGTAATTACAATTGGATATGCCATCCCCTTCCTCTCCAACCCACCCTCCCCGTCCCTCTTCAGGGACCCATCTCACGAGCAACTACTCTTCCAAGAAGTGCAGCATCTCCTTCAACTGGGAGCAGTAGAAACTGTGCCAGAACGACACAGAGGGAAGGGTTTTTACTCCCATTATTTCTTAACAGAGAAGAAAAATGGGGGATGGCGACCAATCCTCGACCTCAGGCGGCTCAACAAATTTGTCAAAAAGCAAAAGTTCAAGATGGTCACTCTCACCACTATGATCCCAGCGCTGGAGCAGGGCGACTGGTTTTCAGCCCTCGACCTACAGGATGCCTATTTTCATGTGACTATACACCCATCCCACAGACGATTCCTACGCTTTACTCTCGGCTCCACACATTTCCAATACAGGGTTCTCCCTTTCGGACTGTCCACGGCCCCCCGTGTTTTTTCCAAGATCCTAGCCATAGTTACAGCCTACCTCAGAAAACAAGGGTTCGTAATATTTCCTTACCTAGATGATTGCCTCCTCAAAGCTTCAACGTTCGACGAAGCTCTC
Organism: Trachemys scripta elegans; assembly: GCF_013100865.1. Lineage (NCBI taxonomy): Eukaryota > Metazoa > Chordata > Testudines > Emydidae > Trachemys > Trachemys scripta. The sequence continues at coordinate 88,483,319 of NC_048299.1, forward strand.
CGATCCATACGGCTTACCATCGATTGTTTCCTATCTTTAGGCCTGCAAATAAACAAAAACAAATCCACATTATACCCCACCCAACATCTGGAGTTCATGGGGGCATACCTCGACTCCCGGACGGGGTTGGCATCTCTCCCACCAGCTCGCTTCAATTCTATAAGTCAACTAGCCACAAGGATTCGCAACAGTCCCCAGGTGACTGTCCGGGACTGCCTACAAATACTAGGTCACATGGCCTCGTGCACCTCCGTCGTTCAAAATGCACGTCTATATATGAGGTGCTTCCAAGCGTGGTTGGCCACGGTGTACAGACCGAATGTGCACCCTCTAAACAAGACTCTCTCCATACCTGCCCGAGTCAAAGATTCTCTGCAGTGGTGGACAATTCACTACAACCTCTGCTGTGGAGTCCCCTTTCTTCAGCAGGCTCCATCCCTCATACTGACGACCGATGCATCTCTGACAGGATGGGGTGCACACATGTCTCACCACACAGCCCAGGGACTTTGGTCTTCAACCGAGACCTCTCTCCATATAAATGTCCTAGAACTTCGAGCCATTCGCAATGCGTGCCGTCAATTCCTACCACTGATCAAGAACCAACACGTACGCATAATGACAGACCATATTGCATGCATGTTCTACGTGAACAGGCAGGGGGGAGCTCGATCCCAGTCCCTGTGCACAGAGGCTATGAAACTCTGGAACTGGTGCATTGCGAACAACATCCGGGTATCAGCGGCCTACCTTCCTGGAGTGATGAATACCACAGCGGACGAACTAAGCAGACGTTTCCCGTGGGATCACGAATGGGAATTAAACGAGCACATCATTCGCGACATATTCCGCATTTGGGGCTACCCAGTAATAGACCTCTTTGCAACTGCAAAAAACAAGAAATGTCCCAATTTTTGCTCCAGAGCAGGGCTAGGCAAACATTCCCTGGGAGACGCATTCATGATCCCATGGCACCAAAACTTACTGTATGCGTTTCCCCCGATACCGGTTCTGAACAGGGTCCTGATAAAAATACGAACAGATGGAGCCAAAGTGATCCTAATTGCCCCATCATGGCCCAGACAGCCCTGGTTTCCGTTTCTCACCAAAATGTCCATTCGACCACCAATCCCCTTGCCTCTCATTCCGAACCTCCTATCACAACAACACGGCCGTTTTCTCCACCCCAACTTATCCATGCTCCACCTCAAAGCATGGTTCCTACATGGTTCTCCCAAAATGAACTAGATTGTTCTGAACAAGTTCAAAGAGTGCTCCTGCATAGCAGAACACAATCTACTCGCACCACCTATCTATGTAAGTGGAAACGATTCACACACTGGTGTTCAACTAAACAACTTAGTCCCACGTCAGCACCTCTTCCGCTCATACTTGACTACCTATTGGACCTTAAGCAATCCGGCCTTTCTTCCAGTTCCATCAGGGTCCATTTAGCTGCTATTACAACTTTTCATGACAAAATTGAGGGTACTTCCGTATTTGCTCACCAAGCGCTTCCTCAAGGGACTCCAAACCCTATACCCAGACATAAAACCACCCACCACCCCGTGGGACCTTCATCTAGTTCTCTCTTGCCTAACCCAACAACCATTTGAACCCCTAGCCACGTGTTCCCTTTTACACCTTTCGATGAAAACAGCATTTTTAGTGGCAATTACCTCCGCCAGACGGGCAGGAGAAATAGCAGCTCTTATGGCAGACCCACCATATACGATATTTTTCAAAGACAAGGTTACCCTCAGGTTACACCCCAATTTTCTTCCTAAAGTACACTCCTCGTTCCACATTAATGAGCCGATTCACTTACCAACCTTTTTCCCGAAGCCACATGTGAACTCGTTTGAAGCCTCAATGCATACACTAGATGTACGCAGGGCCTTGTCCTTCTATTTGGATAGAACCAAACCTTTTAGAAATTCTTCCAGACTTTTTGTTTCCATCGCGGAGCGTTCCAGAGGTACACCTATTTCTACCCAGAGACTTTCGAACTGGATTTCTTAGTGCATCCGGTTGTGCTATCAGATGAAGAAAGTTACACCTCCAGACGGCATCAGAACACACTCCACTAGATCTATGGCTGCCTCTGTAGCATTCTTACGCAAAGTTCCCCTGGCTGATATCTGTAAAGCAGCTACCTGGTCCTCTGAGCACACTTTTGTTAAACACTATGCCCTTACTCGAGGCCCTCTATCTGATATACGTTTGGGCAGGGCTGTACTATCAACGGCGTTCCTATCAGATCCGAAGTCCCTACCTCCTTAAGATACACGGCTTTTAGGTCACCTAGAGTGGAGCACCCACAGGGACATCTCTCGAAGAAGAAGAGGAGGTTACTCACCCTGTGCAGTAACTGACGTTCTTCGAAATGAGTGTCCCTGTGGGTGCTCCACTACCCACCCTCCTCCCCTCTACTTCGGAGTTGGGGTAGCCTCCGTTGTAGAGAAGGAACTGAGGAGATTGGCCACGCATGCGCACTATTATCCTAGACTCACTGCGGGGGGCAGCCTCTGCGCATGTGTGGCCAGTACGAGTACTGCTACGAAAAGTCTCCGAGTGAAGGCGCAGGGACGCACCAACACCTAGAGTGGAGCACCCACAGGGACACTCATCTCGAAGAACGTCAGTTACTGCACAGGGTGAGTAACCTCCTCTTCTCTTCTTGTCAGCGATATTATCTTCCCACCATTCACATCCATAAACCACTATGGAAAAAAAAAAAGCTTTTCACCAGTTGCATCTTTGTACATTTCAAGATGCCACAGTTTTTCTCAAAGCCATCCCTAGTTTTTCTTCCAGTTTCGCTGGAACAGCCTCCTTGGTTGGATATATATGATCCTAAATAATTAAATTCATCTGCTGCCTCTACAACTTGTCTGTTAATTGTGATGCCCTCTTGCATCCTGGTTTTATTAGCTGTGTTTAACGTTCATGCGTTTTGTTTCCATTGTATGCAGGAATAATCTGTATTCCTCATTAGTTGTTTTTGCAGACCCAAACGTTTTTTCCACTGCATTGGTGGATGTAGCAAAGAGTGTTGTGTCATCACGAGATCTGAGGTTGATTAAGAGAGGTCCACGAATGCAAATCCTAGCCCCTCCACTTTGCTAAAACCTTCCAAGGCTTGTCTCATAATAAATTCTGTGCATATGTTAAAGAGGCTTGGGGATAAAATAACACCCTGCCCAGTGGAAAACCACTCACTGTTGCCTACTACTGTTTGCACGGTGGTCTATTGGTGGTGGTAGAGACCTGCAATTAGCTCAATAAGATGCTTCGGAATCCTCTTGTCTGCTAATATCTTCCAAAAGATAGTCATGTCAGACCATATCAAAAGCTTTTGAGTCGTCAGTGAAGCACGTGATCTATGAGTGATTGTACTCTATGCATTTTTCAATGATGTGATGGATGTTCATGATTTGGTTACTTGTGCCTCTTTGAAACCAGCTTGTTGGGGTAATAGTTCTGCTTCTGTCCTTCCTTTCATGCGATCCTAGATTATGTAGAGTAGAACTTTGCTTGTGTGCTATGTCAGGGAGATGATATGATAGTTAGTACACTCTATTATAACAGAGGGTCCTGTGGCACCTTTAAGACTAACAGAAGTATTGGGAGCATAAGCTTTTGTGGGTAAGAACCTCACTTCTTCAGATGCAAGAAGTGAGGTTCTTACCCACGAAAGCTTATGCTCCCAATACTTCTGTCAGTCTTAAAGGTGCCACAGGACCCTCTGTTGCTTTTTACAGATTCAGACTAACATGGCTACCCCTCTGATACTTTACACTGTATTATGTCTTCCTTATTTGGTAAGGACAGAAAGATTCCCTACATTCAGTCCTCCGGCCAATTTCTAGTCATCCATACATCATTATAAGTTTTCCACATAAGATCAGTACCACATTTGCCAATTGTTTTAACAATTCTTCAAGCATGTTATCTATCTCTGGTGCTTTCACAGTCTTCATTTTCATAATAGTATGCACCACTTCCTCTTGCAGGATTGATGGCTCTGGCTCCAGCTTTATACCCTTTTCTGTCATCCTGTATTCTCTGCTGAGACTACATATGGACACATTAATCTCTCCACCTACATTTAATATCATCGCCCTCAGTGAGGGCTCTGCCATCATCATCTTTTATAATATTTGATCATGGGGATAACCTTTTAATAAGAAGTCTGACCACTGTGAACATACCAGTCATGTTATTACTCTTTAGAATTCTCTTGCTGTTTATATGCGTGGAAGTCACCTGAAAGTATGATGCAGAACCATATTGACTATGTCACGATATAGCAATGCTGAAGATCAAATGTCCAGTGGTCAGAGACTTTCCCAAGTGCCAACTGTGGGTCAGCTGTTAACCTCAAGCATAAAATTAAGACTTACTTTTTTTAAGTCTATTTACCTCTAAATGGTGTTATGCAAGTATCTTTCCTCTGCAGATTCTCACTTACCTGCCCTCTTTCCTGGCTTTTTTCAGAGTCTTTTCCCTTACAGATAACAGAATGAAACTCAGCCCTTTATAATCTTGTTTTGAATGTTGAATTCCACAAGCAAGTGTTAGTGCTGCCCCAGCATTTATAGTTGTAAATGATTCCAGGATTTGCAATACTGAGGTATGTGAGTCTGCTGAGGCAGATCTGTATATACAAGGAGAACTCCACTTATAAATAAGTAGCTTTCCTTTCTCTTAATGGATCTACTTCATATATATATACACTCACCCTCCCTTATCTCTGCTTTCAAAGTTGTAGCATTAATGTTTGAGCAGTTGGGAAAAGGAATTGCATGTCAGTGTTGTGATTCATGTACAGAGGTTTATAATCCACATTTGAACCTCTTCTGCTATTGGTTTCCAGGACCCTATGTCTTGGTGAGCAGAATCCAAAATTAGTAATCTATTAAAAGAAAGACTATGGAGAGCTCAGGTTGTAAGTACAGAAAGTAAATTAGCCTGTGTATATATTTCAGTAAATATATTTATAAATATGCATATGTATTCTTCCTTTTCCTATAGAAGGAGTCATATACACTGTTGCAATTATAAAACCTGATGCCATTGCAGATGGAAGAGTAGAAGAAATTAAACAAAAGGTAGACAACATTTTTAAAAAACCCCAACCATCGTGTTTGGTTAAGTTCCAAGACAGGGAAATGGGAGTATAATTGGATATTAATTTAGGACAAAACTGTACAGCCAGATCTGCTAATATTTATCCTGTAAAACTGACAAACGTAAAATGGTTGTGGCTGGAGCAATATGATTTTCAAGTTGATGCTCTTTAACATATTTTATGTTACTAGAAGAGGTATGTACTGAAGTATATTATGCAGATCATTGATTGTCACACAAGTATTCCAGCTGAAGCGTGATAAATTGCTTGCATAACCTCCCAACAGTTTCTTATTCTTTCTGCATTTGATGGTAGGAGTGAGAGTTAACCATCAATTCTGGGACAGTGCAGATGAGTCACAGAAAATAATTTTACAAGTGTGGAAAATATTTTCTTTGCCACAGCAGTATCTTTCAAAATTCTAGACATACAAACAAACCAGCTCAGATTAGCCAGTCCTTTACATACGTGTGTGAATGTCTGCAGACATGCATAAACTCATGCTTATGGGAAAGTAAAGTCACAGGATATACACTGGTAACAATTTAGATGCATAGGCAGACACAACATTTGGTTAAGGAGACATCATTTCTGCCTCCAGAACATAGTACTGGAGGAATGCTCATTTCAGTTCCAGAAATGCTGAATTGTGGACATACACACATATAGTGTATGCCGTGCAGTGAGTACACATAGTGATATAGATCATATCAATGCATGCCTACTCCACGTATACATATTTCTACCATGCTAGTGGGAATTAAAAAAAAAAAATAGATACTCATGTTATTTCTGCATACTAAAACCAAAAAGCGAGTACACTATAATAAAAAGTTAATATCCAATCTCTCCTAGGTATGTACAAATACTTTACAGGTACATGACTGACTGCTGCATAATAAAGATTTTACTGTCAGTCATTAGGAATGATTATGTGCTGCCTTCCCATAGCTTTGTTTTATTTGCACTACTGGAATCAATAATGGTAAAACATGTTTTACAAATAGTAGAGATTTTCAATAAAATCTGTATATTGAGGTACATAATGTGTAACCAAAGGCTTCTTTATTTTAATGGGTGTCACACTTGAACGCAGTGCAGTACTTTGAAAAGCTGGAAATTTAGTTGGGCAGAATGAAGAAGTTACTATATTTGTGATATTTCATATTACCTCATTTAAAATTCTGCACAAAAATCAGTCAGTTTTTAGAATCATGGCAAAAATATGTAAACAAACTAATATTGCTGATTTGCTATATGTCTCCCTCAAATGCTGCTGAACCTGGTGGCTGCTCTGTAATTGAAGATTACAGAAGCTGGCTTTGGCATTGCGGCAGAAGAGGAGAAGACATTAACTGAAGAGCAAGTTAGAGATTTCTACAGTCGTAATATAGAACAGGTAAAAAGGTTACACAAATATAGGTGGCTATATTGATAATAATATCATCTATATGGCTTGTAAAACATGTATAAAATGTAATTGATTCCAGTTAATTAAAATTATTTATGACACAGAGAGAAAATAAAATAAAATAAAATCTTCTTTGATTGGTTTTCCAGTCCAGCTCCTGTACAATGCCTATGGTTGTTTGGTGTTCCAACATTGCGTTTAAATAACAATGGAATAACATACAATCCTTGGTACATACTGAAGCAATAGAGGGGCATTTTCCCTAACAACCAACTCATTAGCCAACAGTAGAATAGTCAGAAAAACATAAGGTAAATACTCTGAACAGCAACAGATATATATCGTTGTTGGTTTTTAGAGTGTTTATATATTAGTTCAGAGGGGGCTGTGAACTGTGGGAAATCAGTTATTTCCTTGTTATTCTCAAAGTGTGATTTTACTCCGAAAAATGAGTGTGTAAAATTAGCACTTATTTACACTGTGTGTACTTTAACTGTTTCAGAATGTAGAATTCTGTCTATTCTACAGGCCAAATAGTGCCCTCATTTACAACTGTGAAATCCTATTGAAAATGATGAGATTACATAAGTGCAACTGAAGACAGAATTTGAAGACAATAGAGTTGCTGCGGTGTAGTTGAGAGCACATTTTAGCCCTTTATAATGGGGATTTTGAGTGAATCAGAAAGAACACAGCTTGACTTTCAGATACCAGGCTATATTTGTAGGACTGGCAGTTAGATAAAACTTCTAATTATTTGTTGATGGAGCAAATTTACTCTTGAAATCACTGAGATTTTTTTGCAATCACTTTTCAGTGTAGAGACACACTTTATGTATTGTACAGTACCAAATATATTTTTCTATTCACTTTCATTTAATTTATTTTTATATGTCTATCATGCAAACTACCATATTCCAAAATGCTTTACACCAAGAGAAGAATAACTGTAGAATTGAGTGTCCTTACAATATGTTCATAAAATCTGAAAGGTTAAATAATGTATAGAAATTAATCAGAATATGAAAAAAGAAAAACTACACATTAAAAACAGTAAAATACAAATAAATATTCTTGTTTACTATCCTGTTAGTGAAAGGAGAAATATATTATGTAAGTTAAGTGGTGGGAGATGTTGGCAGGGGAAAGACTCAATCATATGTTAAAACAAAGAGAAAGGGTTTAAAGAAAGATTTGCAATGAAGTAAATGAGGGGCTTAGAGGGAATGAAGAGAATTCCAGCACTGGTGGAAAAGTGACTCCAAGTTATGAAGAAGGAGGTTGCTTCCCATGAATGTATCTCTGTGTGGATGAAGGCCAAGACTAAAGGGGAGAAAAGAACAGACAAGGAAGTAAGTGCCTGAGAATATTCTGAAAATCAGGAATGCAGTCATAGACTACTTGCCTAATTTACAGAACTTTAAAAATCATGTCAGGAAATGTAGTATATTTCGTTGCTTTACATCATGTGCCTAAGTCCAATATACTGTAAACATCACATTTGATCTTATCTCTGAGTTATTGGTATATTAGGTTGGGAGAACATGTGGCACACAAGTTGTATGCAGCACTATCATTTCAGTTATCTCAAGATCTTATATTTACTGTAAAGGCTGGGGCATATTTTATAATACTGTTTTCTCACTTGAACTAAAATGGACTTATCACAAGATCTTATAATATATTTCATATAGAATTTTATATGGTGATTGTAAATACAATAGTGGGATGGGAGCAAGTTATACAGCACATGTATAGTTTGATTTCTGGTATAAGATCAAACAGTTCTCTTTGTAGTATATAGGTGAGAAATTGTGTTTTTTAGCCTGATTTTGAAGATTTTGTTACATTCATGACTGGTGGACCATCCCATATTCTGATAGTTTCTAAACCAAAGGAAGTAACTGATACTGTTCCTCAATGGAAAGAACTAGGTAGATCAGATGAGTGTATACCTGCAAAGCCTCAGCCTGAAAAGCCAAACAGGTAACTGGAAAAATTCAAATGACACTTATGTTTTATGAATTTACATGAGAAATAATAAAAAAATATTAAGAGCCATATTGTCACATGCTCTTCTTTGCACAGCTGTGCAGATGCAGAAAGTAAGCAAGTCTCCTTAACCATGTGTGGGCCACACAACCGCCCATCACAACTGCAGTCCCAGCACTTGTGAAAGTGCAGGAACTGTCCCAATAACGCATTCCTGAGGAAGAGGACAACAATGGGCCATAGATTGCCTCCTTCCCCCCCAAATTGCCCTGCAGAGTGGGCTAGGCACACTAAAGGGTGATGCACCTGCACAGTCTTATCACAGTCTAATTGTATGTACCTGCACTGACCCAATTCAGTCTATTTATATGACCCTGTACTGACATGAATGTAAAGATATTGTTAGAAAGAGCCAGTCATTATTCTTTTGTCTTTTTGATTTACAGCTGCAGTAGCCTTCCCTGGATAAATTTTGTCTGACATGATAATATTAGAGTGATCACATATAGGTGATCCTCACAATTATAAACATGCCACGATAAAAAGTATTTCTTTTTCAAAGAATTTCTCTAGTGCTCTGTTTTCAGAGATGATGCTTTAGGTGTATAAAGCATGATCCCCTCATCAATCCTTCTTTAGAAACTGTCATTGTCAGTGTTAATTTTGTTCAGTGAAATGCACAGAGGCTATTCAAAGGTAGACAAGTAGAAACATTGCATGACTGAGATTTCTCTTTCAAAGTACTTATGTATGATACAGCAATTAACTAATACTCTGTTAGGACTGGACAATATCTTCATTCCTTAGAACTGCTGTTTTTTGTTGGAATGCAGAATCATAATAAAAGTAACTGGCATTATATTCTTATATATTTTACTAAAGTATTAAAATACATTTTTTCAGCAAGTCATTAATTGATACATTTGTGTAAAATAGTAAATGAATATAAAGGATACATTAATTTAGATGTATTATTTGTCTCTTATTAGCTTGCAAGAAGTTTTGGAATCCGAGAATATGTTAAATTTATGTGATGTGGAAGACAGTGTAGAAGATGCTAGCAGGCAACTTGCCTTCTTTTTCCCAGATTTTGGTAAAAAGAAGACCAGCCAAAATGCTGAAAAAACATTGGCCTTAATTAGACCTTCTCTATTAAAGGAAAGACGAAGTAAGTGATCGTAACTACATTTTTCACCTGCAGTACACAAAGAAGGCCTTATATTTTAGATTTCAAAAATCCTGGTATCTTTTAATAAATAATACCTAGTTTTTGTATAGCACTTTTCTCCAATAAATGTCAAAGTGCTTTGCAAAGTAGGTCAATATAATTATCCCCATTTGACAGATGAAGAAACTGAGAGAGCTGAACTGATTTTGTCCCAGGTCACCCAGCAGGCCAGTAGTAGAGCCAGGAACAGAATCCAGGCCTCCAGTCCAGTGTTCTACACACTAGACCATGCTGTCTTCAAATTATTTTCTGTGCTCAGCATTAAGTTGACAGAACTGTATATCAGAAAAATACAATTTGTTCATTCTAGTCTGTCTTTACATACTTTTGTGTGAATATCATTTTATTTCCTAGATCAATTCTTCAAAAATTGCCTCTAGAGATCCCCTTTCTGGGATATAATTGTGGTTTCTAGAAAAATCAGTAAGAGAGACTAATTGCATTTAAAATATATTTAAATGAGTAATGCTTTCTGCTAAAACAGTTTAGCTAGTATCATTGTCTTTGAGTGGTTGAGCATTCTCTGCCAGGTCCAAGGCAGCTTCTATGGCTAGCTTGAATAATGTCTGTTACATAGATTTGAAAGAACAGGAGTACTTGTGGCACCGTAGAGACTAACAAATTTATTAGAGCATAAGCTTTCGTGGGCTACAGCCCACTTCTTCGGATGCATATAGAGTGGAACATATATAGAGGAGATATATATACACACATACAGAGAGCATGAACAGGTGGGAGTTGTCTTACCAACTCTGAGAGGCTAATTAAGTAAGAGGAAAAATTTTTTTGAAGTGATAATCAAGATAGCCCAGTACAGACAGTTTGATAAGAAGTGTGAGAATACTTACAAGGGGAGATAGATTCAATGTACTCCTGTCCTTTTTGCGGATACAGACTAGCACGGCTGCTACTCTGAGATTTGAAAGAGTACTACTTTGAGCACTCTTCTGACATTTACATGGCATTACTTTCTTGATTTGACATCTAGTTCTCATGCAACTGGGAGAGCAGTTTTGCCGTCCTTATATAGGGCCTGATTCTGCCACCTGTGCTCATGTCAAATAGTGCTTACTTGCGAGAATAGTCACAGAACACAGTCATAATTATGCCTTCTATTAGAACTTCTGGGCCGTCCGTTGTGGGGGCTGTAATGCTCATTAATATTTCAGAATGAGAATCTGTATTGACATTTCTTGAGTAGAAAAAATGGGTACTTGACACTGAATTATAGTTCCTCAAGTTTATTGACTTGGCAGATCCACAGCCCAAACCCAATTTTTCCCAATGTATTCTGTGTATTTTTGTGATTTTCTGATTGAGTGGAGGTCAGCTGGAATGATCACTGCTATAGTATTAACATTTGTATTTCCATCAACAAACTCATTGAAACTCCAAGTGACTAACGCTTATTTGACTGGATAAAGTTTCTATAAGTGATATTTGTAACTTACTTATGGACATATTATCAGCCAGTGGTATTTGAGAATTTGAAGCCCAATATGAGTGTTTCTCCGATAAGGATGACTTTTATACTGTAGCAGTGAACAATCATTCTGATCTAGGACAGTGTTATCAGGCGTACTTTGAGCTGCGCTGTGCCCCACCATCTCTGCCATTCACCAAAACAGCTGCAGGTAAAAAAAAGAGGTTCAGTGAAAAACAAACAACAACAATAAATGAAAATCAGTTATAATTGCGAAATCCATGATTTCAAAATATTATTTGCTTTTAAAAAAAAACAGCTAGTTAGCAGCAGCTATCAAACTTTAATGTCTAAAGTTAGGTACCTAAATCCACATTCTTCAAATTCATGACTTTGATGACCTCATGATGAATTGGGTCATGCTGCTTGTTGGTTAGGTTTTGCTCTCGAGAAGGAATGTCTGTAGAAGGGTTTTTAAGAAAGTGTAATTGCATGCTACATATGCATAAGCAGTCTACCTTTCCTACATATTAGTCAGTGACATCTTCAGAACTTTCAAAGACAGAGAGCTAAATCAAATTAAATGTGACTTCTCTGACATTCCTTCCTTCCTTGATTTTAAAAAGGCAAAAAACTTCTCGCTGAGCATCCAAGCAATGATTATTGGACCCCTATAGCAGTCGTTACGAATTATAGTTTTCTCATTCCAAAATGAACAAGTTAACTCTTTTGGAAAACTTTATAATGAAATGACTGGAAAAACTATAATATGGAAATATAACAAATATAAAATGAACTAAATTATGACAATGTAGCACAATTTCAATGTTTTTTATGTAGATTCTATTCTGAAAAGGATTAAGGATGATGGCTTTACAATAGCAATGCAGAGAGAAATAGTTCTGACAGAAGAACAAGCACGTCAGTTTTACAAGGAACATGAAAATGAAGATTTTTTCCCAACCCTTCTAGAACACATGACAAGGTACATTAATTGAAAGGCAACAAGTTTGAACTTACAAATGGAAGCAATATTTTTCACAATGCATAATTAACCTGTATAACTCATTGCCACAAGATACAATTGAGTCCAGGAGTTCAGTATGAGTGAAATGAGTTTTATGAATAATAAGAACATTCACAGGTACATCAGACATACTATCCAGAAGCTAGCTACCTAGTGATAGAATTCACTCAAGGAATGGCCCCACCCACTGTAGCTGACTATCTCCAGATTTTAAGAATAGTTAGGTTTCTGAATTTCACTATAGCTCTGGGGAATAATTAGATCCCAAGAAAGTAAGTCATGGCAAAAACAGTATTTGAAAAATCAAAAGTGTTTTTATGAACAGTATATAAAAACAATAATAATGATTGTTGTAATTCAGCACATTAACCCTCCTCTACTCACTTTTATGTCGTCCCCCCCCAAAACATCTGACAAATATCACTCATCCTCCGCTGTTGTCAACAGAGTGTGGTAAGTGAGTGTGGCTGTCACTGCAGTGAAAATTTTCCCTCAAGCAAAGTGACAACCGTCATTTCAGGCAGAAACAAATACAATTTCTAAAGAGTTTGTCCAAGACTCTTCTCCCCAACATCTTCACAACATTCTCTATGATCCTGGTCTGGTGATCTGGGGGAAAATCCTGGCTCCATAGAAGTTAGTGGCAAAACTCCAATTGACTTCAATGAGGCCAAGATTTCACCCCAGATATATAAGTCGATGACATCCCCTGCATCTAATGGCACTGTTCAGTAGTTTCTTCATTTAAATTACCTTCACCCAATACCCCCCACCCCTGCCCAAAAATATAAAAAATTCACCGGAACTTCAGCTTTTTAAATGTATATTGGATTTTAAATCTCTCCAATATCAAGGCATCTTTTCCCTGGCTACACTGAATTTAATCTAATTATTTTGAGATATTTTAGGGGTATTTTTCAATTGCTTTTTTAATACTAGTCATCTCATTTAACAGTGGTCCAACCCTTGCACTTGCTTTAATACGAGAAAATGCTGTACAACACTGGAGAGATTTACTAGGCCCAAAGACTCTTGAAGAGGCTAAGGAGAAAAGTCCAGCCAGGTAGTATTTGTAATAGCTATACATGATTCGTAATCTGCAGTATACGTCCATAATCTACATATACATTTAGACCACATTGTAACCAATGTAACTATAATGCTGTCATCTGAAAAGTGATATATGTTTCTGAAAGTTTTTATGATTTTCTTGATTATAATAGTGTAGCACATACAGCGTCAACTGGATTTATAAAAAACAACACATGGCTAGTAAACATAGCTGAAAGTTCAAATTAAAAAAGAACATTGTTTGCAAGACTTTGAAAAGAAGAGAGGGATCTCCTTGAGTCATAATGATCAGTTTGATTTATTTCTGTGATTGACACAGCTGACAGCTAATTATTTTCTATTTTCAACTGTTAATTGATTATATATTACTCTGGATGATATATCTGCTTGAAATTGTTTTCTGTTTTACTTATTCTCCTCTTTGAAAAGTGTCCTATGTCTTAGCTAAATGAAATTTGGGTGCCTTTGTGTAAGTATAGTGTTTTATTTATGGCTCAATTTCCTTTTCTGATCCAATAATTTCTTGTAAATATCTCATCAATAATTATGTTAGGTACTTAAGATAGTGTTTGTAACATTGTTTTCAGTAACTGTTGTGGTATTAAGACATTCACTCACAGGGTCTGTCATCTATAGCAGTGGTACTGTTTATGATTTAGTAAGACCTATTATTCGTATTCATATTGGGAATTAGTGAATAGTTTAAAAATTGCACTAAGGATTATTTATAGCTAAAAGTAGGTAAAACTGCAATTAACCTTCCAAGTCCAGTGTCTTAGGTTAACATCTGTGCTACAAGTTAGGGGTGTGATTCCCTGTTTGTGTTCACATATTCACACTAGTTCTCCTCAAGCTAGCACGAGTATAAATAGCAGCGTAGCTGTAGTAACATGGGTAGTAGCAGCAGAGGCATGGCTGAGCTGTGCCAAATACAAACCAGTTTCAGGAGGGTTTGTACTTGGCATGGCTCTGCTATGCTACCCGTGCTATGCTGCTATTTATATTTATGCTAGCTTGATGAGAACTAGCCCAAGTATGTGTACATGAGCAGAAAATCAAATCCCTAGTTCATAATCTAGACATAGCATTAGTATCACATAGATAAACAGGACACAGGAACATTCTGAAGTAGTTGAACATTCACTGGTGGCAGCAGGCAAGAATGGAATTTTCAAAAGCACTTAAGTGACTTAGGCTCACAAATCCCACTGAAAGCCAAAATGATTAGTTTAGAATATATCTATTCATTTCAAAAGGTTTGTAAGTATCCTTTGTGTCTCCAGCGTCCACCATCTCGACCCTCAGAATTAACATTAATTTAGGAGATTCATAGGGATTCTGATACTTATGCATGAAAATGTCATGTCACTGAACTACCTTGTTGTTTTAATAATTGTTAGTTTACGTTCAGAGTATGCAGTAGACAGTGTATCTCTCAATCAGCTGCATGGCAGTGCTTCACCTGGTGAAGCTGAGAAGGAACTAGAATTCTTCTTTCCTGTGGAACACACTTTGGCAGTTATCAAACCCACTGCTCTTAAGGAACATAAAGGTAAACATTCTAGAACATGCATACCAATCCTGTGGATCTCATTCCAAAATAACTATGGATCTCATTCCTATAAAATATTAGCAATATAAAATTTGCAATAAGTGATATCAGATCAATTCTTTGTCTTTCCTAAATGCATTTTCAACATTTAAAAACCTTATAGGCATGAAGTAATTCTTGCTGCCACCCCACTACTGACATTTCATTAGCGAAATTGCCTATGGTTCCTTCCTCTCACAGGCCACAGAGGTGCTGATGAATTAATGTTTTACTATGAGATATATAGAAAGAAAGAGGAAGCTGTATCGAAGAAAAGATAAAACCTCTTTTAGTCATAGAATGCAAAAATGGAGTTATCTTCCTAAACTTGCTACTGCCATTGTTTTTACCTCTTTATCTAGACCCCCCCATTATTAGAAACATTCTCTGTTTTATAGTAACAGCTCTAGTGGTTATATTGATTTTTATATGTCCCCATTCGTTTCTGTGAATCTCACTTTTCCCTTCTTGGAACTATGCAGTTTGATCTTACCAGGCCAGCTCTCATTCCAACTATCCAATAAGAGATAATAGGATGATTTTTTTTAATCGTTAATAGTAATTCATACGTTTTATGTCACTTTTTATGTTCAAGGTCTCACTTCTGATTGTTCTGTATTATAAATAGCATGTTAATAGACATAATTACATAAATTTGACAGAAAACAAATCTAGCAATTTTGGGGATTTTTCAAGGTTATCATTTCTACATGTGTTTAAAATAATGTTAAAAATTAAGACCAATGTATTTTTTTTCTCCTAGATGACATTATGCAGAAGGTTACAAATGCTGGCTTTATTGTATCACAGATGAAAGAAACAAATTTCACCCATGAAATGGCAACACAGTTTTATAAGGCTCATGAAGGAAAACCCTTTTTTGACCAGTTAGTGAATTATATGTCTGAGTAAGTGTCTGATTTTACAGTATTGTGCTATGTAAATGTAGCAGTTATAACTCTGAATTTATAGAGCAGGCAAAACGTTTTTGTTGAACATTGGAAGACTCTTGGAATTCTGCACTTTGTCATTTTCTGTGTAAAGTGTAGGGTATTTTTAGAATTTTTATAAAAAGAACTTAAATATTTATGACCTTTTTAGAATACAGTGTCTTTCCTTTATTAGGCAGTGGGTTTCGCTTACAGAACCTGTGAACTACACTGAACTGAATTATGACCACCTTTTTGGATTTGTTCCTCAAAAATAGAAAATCCTGGGCAACTACTTATGTCTCCCCACCTTTTTTTTTTTTTGCAAACGACGAGGAGTGGGAAAATAGGTTAACCGTCTAAACGCTGAAGTTGTTAAGGAATGAATTGTTTAAGGCCATTGTTTTCCACTTGGATAAACAATAAATGAGACTTTTTCTGTTCAAAGGGTATTAAGAATCCAAATTTCATTTTAAATATGTGCCTCTTCCAATAGAAAACCACATCTCTATCTTCACTCTTTCTGCATGCCCAGTCTTTCACCATACATTTCTCCAGGTGGCTTTCAAATGCCGACCCAGAGGGGTATATGAGGGTAATGTGACTGTTTTGTTAAACCTGTCACATTATACTTTGGAGACTTTTGACGGTATCTATCCCCTCACTCTCAGAACTAATTTTCATCCATCTCTAAAGCCAGACATACTCTCTTCCTGAAATAAATAAGGAACACTTTTTCCCCAGGAGTTAAATTTTGCTAACTATTCAGTAAAGAGTTTAGTGTTAATGTATGTTCTATAGTTGCAAAGCTCTAGTAATACATATGATATTTGTATATCTTGATGTTCCAGGGGTCCATCAGTGATAATGATCCTAACTAAAGAAAATGCTGTGGAGGACTGGAGGCAATTAATGGGTCCAACAGATCCAGACGTGGCAAAAAAATCTTCTCCTGATTCTCTTAGAGCTCAATTTGCACAAGATATTTTGCATAATGCAGTTCATGGCTCATCTAATAAGGAACATGCACTGAAGAGCATTGAATATGTATTTGGAGAGATTGATCTGAACAGTCTAAGCCACAACTGAGATCTATCAATAACAGTTAAAATGTAAGTCATTAGATGGTTATTCATCTATCTGTCCACCTGTGTTTTATGCTATATATAAAAAGCAGTAATAAAATAAACTTTTTCTCCCTAATGAAATATTTTGTTACCAATTAGTAACACTACTGTAGAATGTACCAATTAATTTACTAACATGTACTAGACCATTTGTGCTGGTAATGACCACTATAGTTATGTTCGCAAAGTAGTCTTCATTATAGCTCACCCCTTAATTAACACAGACTCATATAGGGCTGGAAGGGACCTTGAGAAGTCATCAAGTCCAGCCCCCTATGCTGAAGCAGGACAAAATAAACCTAGACCATCCCCGACAGATGTTTGTCCAACCTGTTCTTAAAAACCTGCAAAAATGCACCTCCCTTGGAAACCTCTTCCAGAGCTTAACTACTTTTATAGTGCGAAAGTTTTTCCTAATATCTAACCTAAATCTCCCTTTCTGCAGATTAAGCCCATTACTTCTTGTCCTACTGTAATGGGGGTCACTCACTTCTTGAACACCTGCTAGTGACTGGCTGTGGTACTGCAGTTCTTTTCTTGTCCCAAGTGCCCACGGCAGGCTGCCTGTAAACCTTGGTGGGTCTTCAGTGGCTTGGCATTAAGGGGTATTAAAGAGTCCAGTAACTAACATTCTGTTTGCCCTTGCTAGAGTCTTCAGCCTCAACTCTGGGTCCTTTCAATTTGGCTCTTTGTTTGGGCTCCAAAATAAGGACTGTCCCCATCTTGGGTTTTACACCAGTTTACCTGTGGATGGTAGGGGAACCTGGGCCCATTATAAACAGCAGCTATGCACTGTTTGATTTCCCTTCAGGGAGGGGTGCTGATGATCAACCAGCTTGTCCCATCCATGCTCTGGCACCAGTTCAACACCTTGACCTCACCCCCAGGAACCTGGCCAGCCTCCAGAAGAAGATCCTGGAATTTTTCTGGCTGGGGCTGCACTGGGTCTCTGCAGGTGTACTGATCCTTCCCATGGGGGAGGGTGGACAAGGCCTGATCTGCATCTGCAGCCAGGGCCACACCTTCCACCTTCAGGCCCTGCAGAAACTCCATTACAGTACATGTAGTCCAGCATGGACTTCCTCCACTGCCTCTAAGGGCTCCGATACAACAGGCAGCTCTTTTTTCTCCAAGCTGCTGAGCTTTACCAGGACCTCCTCAAAATCTGGAAGCTCATTTCAGCAACCAGGTCTGTAGTGGTGTCTGAGGGGGAGAACCTCCTCAAGAACCCCGGCTACACAACCCCCATCTTCATGTGAAGGTAGTGAATCCCCGTTGGTGCACTCAGTGATGACACTGGCTGTTATCACCAGACTCAGAGACCTCTTGGCCCCACAATGCTTGGTCAGTTCATGGGGCTGCCACCGTGCACATCCCCTGTCGTGTGCTCCTTGCCTCCTACTTCTCTCATTTTCCTTGTGCAGGTCCTGCAAGGGGTGCTCACTTCCCACCTCTCATCTCTGGCCCTCTGGAACGCAACATCAGGCTTCTGCCCTGTGAGCCTCCCTGGCCAAGCTCGCACATGCCACCTGAGCTGGCTGAATGACATCCAGTTGGTAGGCCTCCACACCATGCCCTGAAAACATCTGTACATGCTCATGCTTCATACAATCCATTTCTTCATGGTTTTGTCCCATCCCAACACCAAGTGGTGGGACTTGTTGCAACCTGCAGAGGCTGAGGCACCCTGGTGGGCCAATATGTATTCTATTCTGATTCCACAGCCTGCTGGGGTTATTAGTTGATAGCTCCTCCTTGGAGTCATGAGCAAGGGCATGTAGTTGGTGTGGTAAATGAACTCTCTGAAAACTGTCCCTTTTGCAGCAAGAGGGAGACCCTAGTGCACATCTATAGAAAGTGCATCAGGCTGCAGCCCCTCTTCTGGCTCCTCCAGAATTTTTTACTGAGGTTCTGGCTGCAATTTTCCCCAACCTCCTAATTCTTACTCTCCCCATGTATGGCCCCACAAAGTTCTGGGACCTCCTTATCCACCTTCTCCTGGTACTGGCCAAGATGGCCATCCCTCACTCCAGGAGGAGGAAGCTGGACGGGTAGGGGAGGTACTCTGCAACTGTGGGGCCTATTTCCGTTCCCTTGTTCAATCACATTTCCGGGTGGAGTTCCTCTGGACAGTGTCCACTGAGTCCTTAAGACACCATTGAGGAATGGTGGGTGCAGTCTGGGTTTCTCTGCTCAGCATCCCCTTCTGGTTTCCTGGTTTTCAACCTTTGACCTCATTCCTGTTCCTGTTTTTTCCTTTGTTGTCCCTAGTACTTAACTGCAGCCTGGGCTTAGTGGTTGAGGGGTGAGACCTTTACTCTTGGGTGGGCCTAGACCTGCCTGTCTCAGTTCTGCAAATAGTATGCATGGCTCAATTACAGTTTGTTACTGTTTCTTCCCTGAGTCTCTTCCTACCTGGCTCCTTTTAACTTCACTCCTAGATAAGGGTTAAGGCTCTTAGATCCTCTGTCCCTGACAACCCAGCTTAAGCAAATGGAGACAGAAAAATAAACCCTGGCTACCCCTCAAGCCCCTGTGGCCAGAGAGGACCACCCTTCCTTGCCCTTTGTCCCAGCCAGGAATTGACCTGCTAAGGCCCTGCAGCTTCTTTTATCTGATTCTGCTTGGCTCTGATGGGTTGGTTCCATGAGATCTCTGTAGGCAGGCCAGAAGGACACACTTTCACTGCTCCTTTCCTGTTACTTCACTGTTTCCTGGGGCAGGATATAGTAGGATTATGGGACCTCCTGTAGGGAGATGCTGAGGATAGGTACATCCCTCATAACTGCCTTCAGTGGATATGGACAACAGCTGATCACAGTCAGCTTGTAACTTTCTGAAATTACCCATTTGAGCCTGAAAATTTCAATTTGATATTTACCAAAGGTGATTTCTTTCACTGAATGCGATTTCACTGAATGCATGTTTTGTGTCCATTGATAGAGCAGGGGTTGGGGCATGGGATGGGGTGAGGCGGCCTCAGAGCGGCACTTACCTGGGGGGGCTCCCCAGAAGTAGCGACATCCCCCTCGCTCAGCTGCTAGGTGAAGGTGTGACCAGGCAGCTCTGCATGCTGCCTCCTCCCAAAGAGCTGGCTTCACAGCTCCCATTGGCCAGGAACCTGGGAGACCACTTGAAAGCTTTAGTTTGTGCAAATTTAAATGTCATCCTGTGTAGTGAATTGGGTACCCAAGAGCACAATACACAGCTGTTGTATATTCTCCTCTGGGTTTTCTTTTGCTTTTGGATGCAATTCAAGTTGTTAGTTATGTTCTTTAAAACCATACATTATCTGGGACCTGTGGAGCTGGATGGATGCAAAGCATATTACATCATACTAAGGTGGAAGGAAGACAATTCTGAGAAAGCGGCATGATCAGGGCAGCGAGGGATGCATCGATGGAGTGCGATTGTTTAAGGCCTTTTCTAGAGCACTGATCACGTCACAGGTGCTCTACAGAACACTGAGAGAATGTGTTGGTACAAACATTGTCTGCCATCTCCTTTTGGGATGAAGGGGGTGCAATTTGCTTACACACACACATGCACAAACACTTCACCACCACCATGGGTGAATGGAGCTCATTATGTTTTTCAACAAATATAGTTTGCCTTGATTACACTCTAACAAAGTATGAAGTGGTTATGACTTCAGACTGCATTATTTTATGACAATGTAAACATTTTTGATGCTGTGAACTAGATACATGTCTTCTCAAGTATGTGTGAGAAAATAGCTATTGGAAGACTGCCAACAAAATAATGAATGTTTGATAGCTACCACACAAAGGCTTTGAATGCTGTAATATATTTATTGCACCTATTTTAGAAGTTTCATTTAGCTCTAGCTGTATTATAGATCTGCCTGGTTAAGTGTGATGTAATTTTATTTACTGTGCTATTATTTGCTTAACCTTGATTTTTTTTTATAGACGATTACATCACCCCAGGCCTCATAATTCAGATATACCCAATCAGCTCTGAACAAAAATATGGTTACTCTTGTATGTTAGGAGATTTTGAACTTTAGCCATACATGGATTGCACTTTTTGGTTAATGTCCCTTATCTCTTTTGAACAGCATCATGTGAGCTTCATTAAAATGTTCAGTTTTATTTTACCATGCTCCATGGAACAGATTATACTGCTCTTGATGTTGAAATGTTATAGTTAGATCTGTGACACTTATTTATGCATATTGCCCATATATCATGCAAGCAAAATATGAGAACGTGTGATCTATTACTGCGTAATTACCCTTTTTAATTATCTTCTTGAACTTACCTTCTTTTAGCAGTGGAGACTTGAAAAGTCTGAAGGAGATTTGGTGAAAAATTATATTCAAAGCCATAAAAAAAAGATACTCTTTAGCCTGCTGGCAGACTGTTATTCATACATGGAGGTTGGGTGTCTTCTATAGATACTAATCTACGTGAGAACATCAAAATATATTCTAAGGGTTGCAACCCAAACACTGTCTACCTTTTAGCATTCACATTGTTCTGTCATTTTCAGAGCACAGTTAAACATTCAGGTGTTATGTACATTTATGATGCACATCTAGAATCATAGAGTTATAGGTTAGAAGGGACCTCAAGGGTCATCTAGTCTAGGATTTGTTGTGTCTAAACCATCCAAGGCAGATGGCTATCCAGCCTCCTTTTGAAAGCCTCCAGTGAAGGAGCTTTCACAACTCCCTAGACAGTTTGTTCCATTTTCCTACTGTTCTTACAGTTAGGAAGTTTTTCCTAGGATTTAATCTAAATCTGCTATGCTGCAATTTGAACCCATTGCCTCTTGTCCTGCCCTCTGTGTCAAGAGAGAACAACTTTTCTCCATCTTTTTTATGGCAGTCTTTCAAGTGTTTAAAGACAGCTATCGTGTCCCCCCTCAATCTTTTCCAAACTAAACATACCCAGTTCCTTCAGCCTTTGCTCATATGGCTTGCATTCCATTCCTCTGATTATCCTTGTCATTCGCCTCTGGACCTTTTCCAATTTCTCCACATCCTTTTTATACATTGGTGACCAAAATTAGACACACTACTCCAGCTGAGGCCTAATCAGCACCACGGAGAGCAGTACTATCACTTCCCGTGACCTGTATGCTATGCCTCTGTTAATGTGACCCAAAATTGCATTTGCTTTTTTTCCACAGACTCTACAATGTATCCTGCTCTTTTGTTGTGTGTGTTTGTTTTGGGGTGTTTTTTATTAAAATCCTAGGCTGTGGGTCCTTGTGCAATATAGATTTTAAGATACATTGAAGGGCAATTTCTGTTTTGTGTTGAGTTAGATTTGATTCTAGCTAGCGAACAGGAGTGGCTAATGGGAGTTTTGCGAGGGACTTCTCCAGGTGAAGGAGGAGCATGACCCGTGGGGTAAGTTTGTTGTCTGTTGTCTGTGTGATTGTGTTTGTTGTGGTGTGCTTACTGCTGGACTGAAATATACCATGTGGTCTGTTTGTTTGGGGGACTGTGTGCTGACCGTGTGGGTGCTGAGCCTAGCAACCTGCTAGGCAAGGCTGAGAGCTGAGAGCTTCTTAACAAGGCTTTGATCCCTGAGCCTTTTAGCACCCATCAACCCTTAACCAAGGGGCGGGGCTACTCAGGAAGGTCAGGGCTTTAAAAAGACCACGCCTAAGCAACCAGAGGAACTAGCAAACAGGAGTGGCTAATGGGAGTTTTGCGAGGGAGTTTACAGGGGAAGTGGGATTGTGGGAGGCTAAACACACATAACATTCCTTAAATTTCTTTAAACTTAAGCCAAAAACACCTCCTGATAAAAACGAAACCTCAACAAAGGAGCTAACTTCAGGAGTAAAAAGAGAATGCAGGCAGAAGTCCAGCAACAGAGTGGGGACTATCCAGTTTATTGCACCCAATCTCAGCATGTATGATTACCTGCCCTATGGGCAGGTGACGTATGTGTGCATTGGGTTCAAGGAACTCCTGGCCCTCAGAGACCATGTACGGGCTTTGGAGACCAGAGTGGCTGAACCAGAGGAGCTAAAGGAGACAGAGAGGTACATAGATGAGACTGTCCGGGACATAGTAGAACAGTTCCACCCCTGGTCTGACAGCCTCTGTGTTGTTGAAGAGGATGAAAGTCTCAGGGAAGGAGAACATCAAACTGGAGCATAGGGAAATGATCCCATAGTTGGGACCCTCCTTCCAGATGATGATGTGGTATCCTCTCGCACTGAGGATACCTCTCCGGGGAGGGAACTCCAGTTATTAGGAAGAGACAGGTATCAGTAATGGGCAATTTGATCATAAGAAACATAGATAGCTGGGTTTGTGATGACCGGGAGAACCATGTGGTGACTTGCCTGCCTGGTGAGAAGGTTGCAGATCTCTCAAGACATCTAGATAGACCTATGTGTAGTACTGGGGAGGAGCCAGTGGTCATGGTACATGTAGGTACCAATGACATAGGGAAGGATAGGAGAGAGGTCCTTGAGGCCAAATTTAGGCTGCTAGGTAAGAGATTGAAGTCCAGGATCTCCATGGTAGCATTCTCTGAAATGCTTCCAGTTCCACATGCAGGACCAGTTAGACAGGCAGAATGTCAGAGTCTCAATGCATGGATGAGACGAATGTGTAGGGAAGAGAGGTTAAAATTTATTAGGATCTTGGGAAATTTTTGGGAAAGGAGGAGCCTATACAGGAAGGATGGGCTCCACCTAAACCAAAATGGAATCAGATTACTGGCACTTAAAATTAAAAAGGTCATAGAGCAGTTTTTAAACTAAGGGCTGGGGGAAAGCTGACAGGTGCGGAGGAGTATGTGGTTCGGACAGAGACATCCCTTAGGGGAGGATCTATTAATGGAGATTGACTATGTCCTAGTAAGGAGGAGAATATGGAAGATGATAAAATACAGGTAGGATCTGATGAGAAACAGTCAAATGAAAAAAACTCTCATTCAATTAAATCATGTAATGGGAGACAACTAAAAAGTGACAAGTTTTTAAAGGGCTTATATACCAATGTTAGAAGTCTAAATAATAAGATGGGTGAACTAGAGTTCCTCGTATTAAATGAGGATATTGATATAATAGGCATCACAGAAACTTGGTAGAATGAGGATAATAAATGGGACACAGTAATACCAGGGTACAAAATATATCGGAAGGACAGAACAGGTCATGCTGGTGTGGGAGTGGCACTATATGTGAAAGAAAGCATAGAATTAAATGAAGTAAAAATCTTAAATGAACCAAACTGCACCATAGAATCTCTGCGGATAGTAATTCCATGCTCTAATAATGAGAATATAGCAGTAGGGCTATATTAGCAACCACCTGACCAGGATAGTGATAATGACCGTGAAATGCTCAGGAAGATTAGAGAGGCTATTAAAATAAAAAACTCAATAATAATAATGGGGCATTTCAACTATCCCCATATTGACTGGGTACATATCACCTCAGGACAGGATGCAGAGATAAATTTCTTTACACCTTAAATGACTGCTTCTTGGAGCAGCTAGTCCTGGAACCCACAAGAGGAGAGGCAATTCTTGATTTAGTCCTAAGTGGAGCACAGGATCAGGTCCAAGAGGTGAATATAGCTGGACCACTTGGTAATAGTGACCATAATGTAATTAAATTTAACATCCCTGTGGCGGGGAAAACACCACAGTGGCCCAAGACTGTAGTACTTAATTTCAGAAAGGGGAACTACACAAAAATGAGGAGGTTAGTTAAACAGAAATTAAAAGGTACAGCACCAAAAGTCAAATCCCTGTAAGCTGCATGGAAACTTTTTATAGACACCATAATAGAGGCTCAACTTAAATGTATACCCCAAATTAAAAAACAGAGTAAGAGAACCAAAAAATTGCCACTGGGGCTAAACAACAAAGTAAAAGAAGCAATGAGAGGCAAAAAGGCATCCTTTAAAAAGTGGAAGTTAAATCCTAGTGAGGAAAATAGAAAGGAGCATAAACTCTGGCAAATGAAGTGTAAAAATATAATTACGAAGGCCAAAAGAGAATTTGAAGAACAGCTAGCCAAAGACTCAAAAAGTAATAGCAAATTTTTTTTAAGTATATCAGAAGCAGGAAGCCTGCTAAACAACCAGTGGGACCACAGGACAATTGAGATGCTAAAGGAGCACTCAAGGATGATAAGGTCATTGTGGAGAAATTAAATGAATTCTTTGCATTGGTCTTCATGGTTGAGGATGTGAGGGAGATTCCCAAACTTGAGCCATTCTTTTTAGGTGACAAATCTGAAGAACTGTCCCAGATTGAGGTGCCATTAGAGAAGGTTTTGGAACAAATTGATAAACTAAACAGTAATAAGTCACCAGGACCAGATGGTATTCACCCAAGAGTTCTGAAGGAACTCAAATGTGAAATTACAGGACTACTAACTGTAGTCTGTAACCTATCATTTAAATCAGCTTCTGTACCAAATGACTGGAGGCTAGCTAATGTGATGCCAATTTTTAAAAAGGGCCCCAGAGGTGACCCTCGGCAATTACAGGTCGTTAAGCCTGACTTCAGTACCGGGCAAACTGGTGAAACTATAGTAAAGAACAAAATTGTCAGACACATAGATGAACATAACTTGTTGGGGAATAGTCAACATGTTTTTTGTAAAGGGAAATCATTCCTCACTAATCTACTAGAGTTCTTTGAGGGGGTCAACAAGCATGTGGACAAAGGGAATCCAGTAGATATAGTGTATTTAGATTTTCAGAAAGCCTTCGACAAGGTCCCTCACCAAAGGCTCTTTAGCAAAGTAAGCTGTGGTGGGATAAGAGGGAAGGTCCTCTCATGGATTGGTAACTGGTTAAAAAATAGGAAACAAGGGTAGGAATAAATGGCAAGTTTTCAGAATGGAGAGAGGTAAATAGTGGTGTTCCCCCCCCCTACACCCGCCCCTAGAGACTGTACTGGGCCCAATACTATTCAACCTCATATTCATAAATGATCTGGAAAAAGGGGTAAACAGTGAAGTGGCAAAATTTGCAGATGATAGAAAACTACTCAAGATAGTTAAGTCCCAGGCAGACTGCGAAGAGCTACAAAAGGATCTTTCAAAACTGGGTGACTGGGCAACAAAATGGTAGATGAAATTCAATGTTGATAAATGCAAAGTAATGCACATTGGAAAACATAATCCCATCTATACATATAAAATGATGGGGTCTAAATTTGCTGTTACCACTCAAGAAAGAGATCTTTGAGCCATTGTGGATAGTCCTCTGAAAACATCCACTCAATGTGCAGTGGCAGTCAAAAAAGCAAACAGAATGTTGTGAATCATTAAGAAAGGGATAAATTAAAAGACAGAAAATATCATATTGCCTCTATATAAATCTCCATCTCTAAAATTGGAATTGGAAAAGGTTCAGAAAAGTGCAACAAAAATGATTAGGGGTATGGAGCGTCTGCCATATGAGGAGAGATTAGTAAGACTGGGACTTTTCAGCTTGGAAAAAAGACGACTAAGGGGAGATATGATAGAGGTCTATAAAATCATGACTGGTGTGGAGAAAGTAAATAAGGAAGTATTATTTACTCCTCATAATACAAGAACTTGGGGTCACTAAATGAAATTGATAGGCAGCAGGTTTAAAACAAACAAAAGGAAATATTTTTTCACACAACGCACAGTCAACCTGTGGAACTCCTTGCCAGAGGATGTGAAAGCCAAGACTATAACAGGGTTCAAAAAAGAACTAGATACATTCATGGAGGATAGGTCCATCAATGGCTATTAGCCAGGATGGGCAGGGATGGTGTCTCTAGCCTCTGTTTGCCAGAAGCTGGGAATGGGTAACGGGATGGATCACTTGATGATTACTTGTTCTGTTCATTCCCTTTGGGGCACCTGGGATTAGCCCCTATCGGAAGAAAGGATACTGGGCTAGATGGACCTTTGGTCTGACCCAGTATGGCCGTTCTTATGCTCTTATTCGTATTCAGCCATGAAAATTAACTGAAGATGAGATAACTTTCCTGAAAATCTGGTAGAGGAAACATTTTAGGATTTATTTGCAATTACACTCAACTGCTAAGCACAACCATAACAGATTTAGTGTCAATTAGTGTACTTAGAGTAAATATTTTTTCAGGTCTCATTATTTGAATTTGGGTTAGAATGTTGGGTGAAATAATTTAATAGCAATTTTGGGTTATTTTAGATTTAAATTTTTGTTTGTTTGTTTAGTGAATGCTTTTTAGTTAAATGCAATGATTTGATCAGAATAACAAAAATAAGCAAATGAAGTACAACAAAGAATTGAGTTAATATAGTGACTGAGGCATTTAGTTTATTTTATAGGGGACTGCATTGAAATATTTTATGTGCTTAATAAGAAAGTTGTGATCCATAAGTTTCTGTCTCTTAGTAAACGGGATACATGTTTGTGTTGTGACAAAAGAGTCAGAGCTAAAGCACCTAGGATCTGGGCACATTAACTACATTAGTGATGCAGCCAAATGCTCTCCTCTCAATTTGTCAAAGTTATGTATTTAAAAAGGATTATACCCAATGGATACCCATTTTAGCGGTATGGGCAAGGTGGTGCTATAACTTTACTGGAAGAAAAGCTACACGAGGAGATGGGACTAGAAATGCACACCAAATAGTCTTGTCAGAGCTTCCTTGTGAAACTACAAATAATAAAAAAGGTTCTATCTCAATTACATTTAAAACTCCCTAGTTTGACTGTGAGAATTGTAAGTTTCCCTGTCCTCAACTCCCAATTTACTACCCCAACGCCCTCAAAAACAGTCCCTATAGTAGGCAGGCAACCATTGCCACAAAAGATAGCTTGGGTCATTCAGTTTGGCCTGCTACCTTCTCGGAGTCGGTGTTTAGGGCCAGATGGGACCACCCGGTCATCTAGTCTGATCTTCCGTATATCTTAGGCCACCAAAACCACCCAGCACCTGCACACTAAATCCAACAACCAAAATTACACCAAAGTATTACAGCTAACAGGAGACTAGGTTATTATGTGCCATAGACAGCAAATAGGAGGAGCAAAGGTACACCAGTGCCCGAGGCCCCCACAGTGGCAGATAAATGATTGTTAGATATACCCAGATAATCCTGGTATGTGACCCCACCCATGCACTGCAGAGGAAGGCGAAAGGAGCGTGTGAACAAGAACCAGCCAGCCAAGAACCAAAGAGGGAGAATGCTCGGTACCCCTTAGAGCCCTGGCCCTCCCCATCCAATGTCCCATCTTCAGCCATGGCCATTCCCAATGCTTTAGAGGAAGGAGATTAAGGGCTTCTCTTCACTACAGGGAGATCAATGCTGCTGCAATCAGTGCAGCGGGGGCAATTTAGCGGGTCTAGTGAAGACCCACTAAATTGACAGCAGAGCGCTCTCCAGTCAACCCCGGTACTGCAGCACTCCGAGAAGAGTAAGGTAAGTCGACCGAAGAGCGTCTCCTGTCGATGCAGCACAATGAAGACACTGTGGTAAGTCAACCTAAGTTACTTTGACTCCAGCTACGTTATTCACGTAGCTAGAGTAGAGTTACTTAGGTCAACTTACCCCGGTAACGAAGATAAGCTCTAAAAATAACATCCAGAATACATTAGAAGGGGGAAAAATCCTTTCCTGACCCCTGAGTTGGCCAGCTGAAACCTTAAACATAAGCTTTTAGGAACGTAAGACATACATTGGAAGTGAGCCCCAGAGTAGCTCTGCCCCCTACCATCACAAACAAATCCGAAATACAATCACACCCATAAATTTGTCTAGTTCTGTCATAAAACTAATTAAGTTGTTTGCCCCCACAACTCCTATTGGGCCCAGCACCAAAAAAGACAGCGAGGATAACTTCTGTCCATCAACATATAGATTATTCCCATTGTGCCACTCTGCCTTGTTGTTCCAATAACCGTGCATATATCTTAGTGACTGGGAGTCAGGAACCCCTTAGTTCTAACCCTGGCTGTGACAACGAGTTGCTGTGGCCTTTGATATGTGACTTCTAACCAAATTTTCAAACTTGAGTAGCTAAAGATAGGTGCCTAAATCCATATTTTAGCAACAAAATCAGCACTCAAAATGTTAAAATATTCGCTTAGAAGCCTCACACGGGCATTGTGTGGATTTATTAGCCAATATTTGTAAGGTAATTTGTAAAGGTAAAGACTTATATTAGTACTACATATGTATATAGTATTATTATTATAGAATGGTATCAAAAATTAGAGATGGAAAATAGAACATTAGCTCATCCAGTCCATCTCCCTTCTGTGGATAGATTGTTCCTTATACAGTATTGCCCCATGCTATCTGCAGTACTGCCCTTCATTCCCAAGCATTTTAACCATAGGTATTTCCAATTGTAAAGACTAGGAAAGGGAAAGTGCAGTCAGCATAAAATGTGCATATAGCATATGCTAGGGAACATGTAAAAGCAAACATACAAAACCATTAGTATTGGTGCATCAACATTTATTCCCGTACAGTGGAATGTTGAATGATCTTATAATATGAAGGAATGGTGCAAATTCTATGTAGCAAATAATTTTTACACTTTTTCTTTAATATCAAAAAAGCTATGGATAAAAGTTTGATTTTAACAGATGTAAAATAATATGTAATGCTGCTATAATTTCTAAATAGCAGTGTTTTATTCAACAAACACACTTATGCTCACAATATTGTATGCTCACAACAAAGCTTGTTAAAGTGAAGTATCACAGCTACAGTGCTGGTTTAACAATGCCATGTTAAGAATGTTGATCCTTTTTTAATAATTATACTTACATGTATTCACCAGCTTTCTTTTAGGGGTTAACTTGAGATTGATATGAAAACAAAGCATTAGAATTTCCACAATGCTCTAAAAGCATACTATTTTAGAAGCTTTTTAAAAATATTGAATTTTTTGCTTATGCTTGATTAGGTCAGTATTTTCAAACTTGGGTGTCTAATTTAGGCACCTCAAGGGAAATCCTGGCTCCACTGAAGCCAATGGGAGTTTTACTATTGACTTCAATGGAAAGAGGATTTCATCCATAATTTTTATTTAGGCACCTAACTATGTGGCCTGAGTTTCAGAGAAGCTGATCATCCCCCATTTCACTGTAATCAATGGGAACTATGGGTGCTCATCACTTCTGAAAATTAGTCCACTTGGGTGTCTAAACATAGATCTGGGACCCAATTCTGCAAGGTTGAATTCCTGCATCTGCACAAAGACAATGGCTGGAGGTGCCTAGCTTAGGATGCCCACATTTGGACATTTTGGCTGGATCTTTTTGTCACTTTGTTCTTCTAGTTGTGTAAATACACAAAGCACACATTTATTGCCACTCAGGGGTCTCGCAGCTAGAAATTGCACACATGAAAAGTTCATAGCTTGCACGCCAGCGAGCTAGCAGATTGTGCTGCACAGGTATGAGCATGGCTAACGAAAGTAATATTTTTGCTGGGTGCTATTTGGATTTATTTGTGCATCTTTTGTTTCTTGTGCTAGAACATTTTGTTATCAAGTCAGGGTGACAAATTATGCCCTCAGATAAAATGCATGCAACCTTCATTAGGATTCCTACACTAACTTAGATCAGCATACTAATTTGTTGACACGATAAATTGGTAGACATGCAAAGGATTTTTTTAAACTTGGGTTTGTTTTTGGTTTTTTTCTCCTTCTTATTTAAGATGGGTAAAGAAGGCAGGAAAGCTTGTCTGCTTGCTTGTTTTTAAGAATGGTATTTTGCCCCTTAAAAAATAGAAAATATCAGCGGTGTTAAGTCTAGTATTTTTTGGTTTTGCTGGAAGATTTTGGGGGTTCTCTGAGACATTTGTTATGAGCTCTAACACCTTAATTAAAGCTCAGAGGCACTAAAACTTTAACAGCCAAATGTTTAGTATGCAATGGCATTAAATAGGTGTTAGCAAAAAGCAGAGCACCCCCGTAGCAATGACTTGAGCCAGGTAGAGTGCAGTCAGGAGCAGTGTAAACTGCACCCCAGAGTTGTGCCAATGTACCTCATATTTAAGTTACCTCACCTTTGCGATTTTAAATCCTGACCCAGCAAAGCATTTAAGCACATGCTTATCCTTAAGCACATGAGTAGCTGCATCAGCGTTGTCCTGGTCCTTGTTCAATACAACGAGTGCCTTCCAGTTGTGCCAAACTGTGTGGTAGTTTAGAGGAGTTTATGAACAGGGAGTAGCAATCTCTTTTCCTTGTGTGATCTAAGCAAAATTTAAAATCAGGTCTCCAGTGGTAAAATGGCTAATTGCCCACTTTACTCCTGAGATACACTAGTCCCTCTCTTGAATATTTTAACATCTGCACTACAGAGTAACTTAAGGGCATGTTTACAGTAACAGAATAATATGTTTTCCCTCCAGTTGTTTTAAATCACTTTTCATAACAAAGCCATATTTCAGCAAATGGCAAACCTGTAAATTTTACTGTTATGCACTCTATAGGTTTGTTTCACTTTAATTTGTTCCTTTTAAAAACATTGATTTTTTTCATCTAAATGTTTAAATATATTTAAAGTTATAACAACAGAAGCCAGCCTGAAGTACAATAAAAAATTAAATGTTTCCTTTTGATGTGTTTTTGCTACACAAACACACACAGTTCAAACACTAATAATGTAAGCATATTTATGGCACACACATAAAAAAAACTGGATAATGCATATCCAGATGTTTATTGGTAAACTATGCATTCGACTGCTCTGAATATGATAAGCGCCATCAATCAGCTTTAATATGCCTACCACACATCGGTGCAAACCTACAATCTATGGTTTGCAGTGGCTTAAAATAAAAAGCAAACATTTAAAAGTAAAGTGCTACAAAAAAAGTCTATGCAGAATACCGCAGTTGATGAGTTCTGGAGTAATACACATACCACTCAAGCCAGCTTGTGACCCTCATCATGCAAGAAAGTCTTTCCTTAAGGAAATTCATAACTCATACTTTTTTGGGGGTTGTTTGTTTCTGGTCATTTCTTATTTTAGTGGTCTTTTTGGGGGTCCCCAGCACTTGGCTGGTGTTCTTAGTGTTCAATTTTGGTGCACCACTCCGACCAGTGCGTCCAACGTTTTGATTTTTATCATGGGCTGTTCGCACCTTTTCTTGCAGTCTCTGTTCCCACCTCTAGGGAAATAATGTCAAAACAAAACACTTAGAGATGTTACCACATTCTGAGTTAATTAGTAAAAGCTAACAAACTGTGAACTCTAGTGCAGCTCTCAGTAGCTTAATATTTTACTCTACTTACTGTCAATATGTCACCAATGTCTACAGTAACAGCCTGGTCCTGTATTCTTTGTGCAGTCAATTCCCATTGATTCAGTGATATTGTCAGTGAAATTGGCGCAATAGATAGCGACATACTATGGCCCTTACCCTGCAAAGGGACCTACACATGCAAAACCTAACAACTTCTTGGGACTTCAGTGAAGTCAGTAGGCATAAGGGTCTGTATGTGCACACACCTTTGCAGGACCACTACTAAATGACTTACATAACATGCCTACTTGGCCTATTGTTTCAGCTAAGTGGAGAGCAGCCTATCCTTTAAAAGTATATATATATACACATGATATATGTAAACATATCACCATATAGGAAAGTTGTATTTAATTTATGGATTAATCTTTTCACTAGACTAGAAATAACAGGGCTGATGTTAGCAATAAGCCAGCTAGATGACCACCTAAGCCACTAAATTTTTAGGGGTACAATGTGACACCTCTGAAGGACAATGTGTGTGCAGTTTTGCCTAGCGTTGACGAAATATCTAACATCAGCCCTGTGAAGTGTTGCAGAGTGACAGAGTCTTGTGTTATTCAAGAAGAACCACATACAACCATTAAACAACATCAAAAGTACCAGTTGGTACTTAGGGTTATCATATTCAAAAGCAACAGGTTTAAATGGTGATTATTACCTGTACTCTGGACAAAAATATACTAATCTCTGAAAAAAATACAGTGAATAAGCACCACAACTTGTAAGATATCCATGAAACATTTAGTGGTCTAAATTATTGTTTAAGCAGGTTTTGAGATGTCTAATTATGTATTCAGACATGACAAGGTGCTATCTGAAGGCCATTAAATTACACCATGGGTCAGAGAGGAGGCATGAGGTTAAAGGCTAAGTGTTTTCAAATGCCCAAGTCATATGTTAATATTTCCATAAATCACAGCCTGTGCTGCCTTATTGCTATTATAATCTAGTTTTACTTTTTTCTCATTTCCTTTTCTTTAAGACTCTTTTTAAAGTGTGTTTCCCCATTTCATAGGTAGTCAAAGGACTGGAGAAAAAGAATAATAAAACGTAGCAGACACACAGCTGCCTCAAAGAGTTGATTGGTAACTTAAAAGCTGCTTTAGTGAAAAATGAGCCTTCTTTCTCTCCTCCCTGGCATTCTCCAGCCAGCCAATAATTAAAAGCAAAAAAAAAATGTATGATCTCAGCCCATTATTTAATTCTTTGTAAACTTTTTTCAGAACTAAGAGGCAAATCCTGCCTCCAATTTCTAATGTGCTCAGGCTCCATGTTGAGCACAGCTGAATCAGGATTCCATAACACCCTAACACCATGGTGGATCTCTGCACTGGGACTTACAGGAAGATTTGTGAGCAGGCCGGGGGTGGTGGTCAGTGACCTTGTAAAGTCAGGGAAAAGTGCGCTATGTCTACTCCTCCTCCCCATGCTGAAGGAGGTACATTGTAGCTGCACAGGCATCCAGGCCAGTTAAGGTCAAGTCCCCAGCGCATTGAAATCAATGGGGCGACTCCCAATGAGTTCAGTAGACTTTGGGTAGGGACCTTGGTGCGTAGGAGTCCATGCCTCAGTCCTGCAATGTTTCTAAATGGATCAAAGCCTGTTTACATTGGCTTTATTCAGTGCAACAGGATTTGGCCTTACTCTCATATTCACTTTTTAATGAGCACTGTATACTTAACAATGATAGGTTATCATTCATAGGTTAATGCATTAGCAACTATATGAAAATAATTCACAATTTCATTGTTGTAACAAATCAGTGTTTAAGAAAAGAACACTAACAAAACATTTATATATTTGAAATAGTTTAGATTTTTATTAAATGTTTATAGATTAAATGTTTATAGATGTTTGTTATAAAAATTGTTTTTGTCTAAGAAAATTATAAACATATAAATGTCTCACCATGAGAGACCCTCTCCAAAATTTAAGGCCAAAATAGTCAAACTTACACACTTAAGTTTAGTCATCTAAATAGTCATCTAAATAGAAGTCCTGACTCACAGTGGTGCTAAACACCTTCACTGAAGACAGTAGTAGCTGCCACTGCTCAATATCTCTGAAATTCAGGTCATTTATTTAGGTGCTCAAATAGATTTTGATGGCTGACTTTCTATTAAGAATGTAAGAATTACTTTAATTGGTTATACTTACCTTATATCTTTTATCTAGCTGATCCTTCCATTTTTCAACTAAACATCCATCAAGAAGCATCAACCTAAAATTTTTAAAAGATGAAAATGTGAGCTATAGCTAGTTTCATATATACGAGGTAACTAAAAGATATGATCCCTGATTTTGTATGCTTAGTCATCATTCCAGTTGATTTACCGTAGACAAGAAATATTTTCCAAAATGACCCCAAATTTAAGTTTTCTACAAATAAACTTTTACAAAACCTAAGACCAACAGAAATGTTTCCATATATTAATTTTTAAATTCGAATGAAAACATTGTTTTAAAAAATATCAACGTTTCCCTGACATGTTTACAACCCATACAACATAGGCATTGTGCTGGTGCCTATGAAACACTGGGCTGTAGTCCACGAAAGCTTATGCTCTAGTAAATTTGTTAGTCTCTAAGGTGTCACAAGTACTTCAGGATCTGTGTCCTTACCTGCAATAGTGCTGTAGGTGAAAGATACCCCAGCTTCACCAGGTATAAGGAAGAACGATGGGTTGGGTAGCATGTCCCATGACACTCCATTTAATTTATCTCTCTCTCTCTAACTATATCTGTATTGTGAAGGACAGCACAAGGCCCAATCATTTTAGTTTCTCACTGGGACATTTGCTGGGCAGAAACTGAATGCCTCCATACCCCCACTGCCAGACAGAGAGGGTCTCTATGCTGGTCCAACACAGGCTGCAGCCGAGGACCATGGTGGGTTGGGCTAGAGGAAAGGCAGTCAGATCTGAACTTATGTGGCTCCAGTGGCTCTATCAGACAGTGACAGAGAGGGGCTTCTGCTGTAACTCCAGCTGGGAAATGTCACCAGGAGAAAAAGTACATATGATTATACACTGTGGTATAACGATTTCATTGGCACTTATTTATGACAATTGTATTACTCATGAGAAACATAATCCTCTGAAGCAGCTGGTAAAGACCACTATCAGACACAGAATAATAGTTTAGATGGGCCACTGGTTTGATCCAGTAGGACAATGTTAATACTCCCATGTCCCTAACCACAAATGAGTCATGCAGGTATAATAATTTTATACCACACTTTCCAATCTTACATTTTGTTTGTCTTGCATAACTGCATGTCACTCTGCAGCCTAGAATGTCTGTTGAGTCAGTCTGAAGTAATGGAAACAGCTACAAGCATGGTTGACAGCTCTTTTTCAGAATATCTCCAGCAGGGCTTAAATTCTTATAGAGTATTTCCAGGAGCCCCCCAACCCCAGCTCAACATGCAATAAACACTCCAGGGGAGTTGAAAACATTTACCAGCATTCTGCTCCAGACAGCTCCAACTGAATTTAAGCCCTGATCTCCAGGTTCAATCATCACTGGGATTTGCTGTCTGTTACCATTCAGTTTTTAAGCTCTCAGCCATGTTGATTTTATGAATTACACCCACTTAGTGTACAGCCATAGTAAGGCATGTATTTACGCCAGGCTAAGAATCCTAGAGTATTGTGATATCAGAGATAACTCAATCAATTACCAGCTGCTAATTTGCATGCAAGAATTTCATTGGTTGTATGAGGGAGACTGCACAGATGGTGGACTACTTGACCCAAATGCCACACCCATGCAACAGCACAGTCTTTCAGCTACTAGTATTTGAATTTTTTTTCCCCTGTAAAGCTGGCTGGCCATAATACAAGAGTGCTATAGTACAGGACTCAGAATGAGAAAAATAAAATTGTAACTACAGAATGCTGGAAGCGTCTAACAAAAGCTTAAAATAATTTTATCTAAAAATCATAATGTCACAGTTTTAAGGTCTGACATCTCACAAACTAGAAACGTGTTGTTGTCTCACTCGGAGACTGGGATTTCCAAACCTCCATGCTATAAAGCACACATTTCAGACCCTCATTGATCATGAGATATCGGACCTTAAATCAATTGACTGGTCGAGGCACTGCAATAATTTTCCAGACTTTGCAGATATCAATTAAGATGCACGCACTAATCAGCCGAAGAAAGCAAAACACTGATATAAATACACCTGATTCCATATGACATTTAACTGCCAATTGGGGATCTGCACTACCTAATATAGGGCCTGAGTCTGCACTGCCTTGCACCCTAGGTAGTCATGTACACAGTGCAAAGTGAGTATAAAATGGTACCATGCGGAGTTGGTAGCATTTTACACCCACTTTGCAGAGATGTAAATGACTACACAGATAGCAATGCAGTGGAGAATCTGGCCAGTATTATAGACCACTCCTTCCCTCCTCCAGTATTGACTATAGAAAAAATAGTAGCATTAAACTGAAGGGGAAATCATTATAAATGAAATCACAATGTGATATTTCCTTCAGTGCTGATGTCACTTTGGCTCAAAACTAGTTATTGGGTGAAATCCTGGTTCCAATTAAATCAGGTGTTTGCCATCAACTTCAATGGAGACAGGATTTTACCAGTTGTGATTTCTGACATTTTAAAAAGCCACTGTAATGCAAAACCTTCTGTTTACATACAACTGAGTTCAACAGGAAACATATAACAGTTTTTTTCGAATCCATTTTAGTAGAGCATATGAAAATAAAAACCTCAATGAACTTTCCAAATCATTCACAGCATATTTGGTAATTAGCTTGGTTTTCCACAGTAATAAAAAAGCAGATGGTGACCTTTCACTGTTTTTCTCTAACTAGTTCCTGCCGGGTAGTTTGGGGTGGTTAGCCCAGTGGGGCAATAACTTCAGATAAAGTTGCAGTGGCCACATTTTACCATGCTACATGTCTGAGTCTCGTTTCCATGTACACATCAAAGTTTGTAAGTATGTGTTGTAGATCAGAGTTCAGGTTGCTTATGAAATGTGTAAGTGAATTTTGAAATGTTAATGTTGCTACCTGAAGCCATGGACTTGTAAAAGTAATAGAATATTTATATATATTCCCCTGAACTGTGTATGGGATACTAATCAGGGGAATTAAACTCGGCACTAGGTTCACATTTGCTTCTGAACAGAGAAAATGGCCTTTACTTTCTTGCTTGCTTGCCTGCTTTCTATTAAATTTGACTACAGTAAATTTCTGCACTGCATTGTAATTGCTTACCTTGAATGCCTTTCATAACACATAATGAGAACATCTTGATTTGGGAGAAGATGTGGACACTGGCAGGATGAATTAGTAAGAAGAGGCACTTGAGACCGAGGAATGGGTATTGAAGATTTAAGTATCTCTTTCACGTCAACCACTGTAGTTATTTCATTGCAGCTACCTCTCTCTACACCCTTTACTTTAGCATGAATAACTGCAAGTAGGAAAATATATATGCAAGGACAATTATAATATAAATTAATAAGAACTATTCATATGAGTAAAAGTTGTTTTTTCAGTCCCTACATGTTATTATTTATGATTAGCTAAAAATATTTGTCATAAAGATTTACCATGAAATCCACACTGTTTTAAATAATAAACCATTTAAACTACTGATGTCTAGATGTAATCTAGACACTGAATACATTTTCCAGGTGTAAATTAATTACATCAAACACACTGAAAAAACTATGATTTTAAATGAAAAGCTGAAAAATTAATAGGATAAGGTTTTCACAATGTATATAGTTTATACTGTCTTCCTTCAAATAAAAGTCTTTGAGAAACTGGTTTAAAAGTGGTATCTCAACTGTGGATTTTACACAGAATAGAGATCCAGATACAATATCCATTGACTCTTGTTACCTAACTATATAAAGGAGAAATTAAGATTGTATTTGGGCTCTGGAGTGCTAAACATCCTGAAGAAAACTATACACCTACGTGGATTTAAGAAAGGGCCACTCATTACTCTCAAAGGACACACCTGATCAGCGGCACATCCTATACCTGAGCTGTGTCTACAATTTCTTTTTTAACATTTTTAATTCCATCTTCAATAAACAACATTAGTAACTAGCAAATTCTAGAAATATAGTAAGGTTTCACATATAGAAGGAATAATATCTATTGAGAACAGTAGCTATAACACAATCTGTGCTATCTGTGTTAACAGTAACTATATCAAAATCTGTAGCATCCACATAGTGTTTTAGGGATATTGGTGACATTATCAAAAGCATTTAAGTGACTTAACAGTCTATGTCCCATTTTCGAAAGTTACTGAAACATTATGGGATTTAGGGTCCTATGCAACTTAGATGCTTTTGAAAATGTCTACCCATAATCTTTACATGAATTTTTAGTTGGAAATTTGCTTTACAATTAAAAAGGTGAAGACTTCATATAGACTTACTATAAAACATGATTGTTGTTGGGAACTGTTTACAAAATAAGCTATAATATCATAGCTAAACCCAGATAACCATCAGTGATTCTTTTGTATTTACAGCTGAACAGTACCCACAATCAACTGGAAGAATGAGTTAGTTGCAGTGCTTAATTTGTGCCAGGACTTGCCAGCACTGAGTCCCAGCACCTCTAGGCTTGGCAGTTCACAGCTCTGGCACCTCTGGCTTACTGCATCAGTTATTAATTTAAAAATATTGCTTGAGTCCCTGCACCTCTTTCATTACAAATTATTGGTTAACTGCATATATTATTTAAAGGGGATTTCTAGCAAAACTGGATTTGTACTTCAACTTTTCTCCCATATTATCTCCCCATCCAACTTCAAATGGTAACTCTCCTATTGATTTCACTGAGGGCAGAATAAGGCCCTGCATCCCAAAGCTAAAATCCTGAATACAAACGTAGCCAATCGAATGCAGTGTTTTCAGGTCTTTTAATTGTAGGACCAGTACCAGCAGTCTTTCTTCACGCAACACTCCTGTTGAAGTCAATGGAAACAGGATTGGGCCAAACATGATTTTAAAAATTCTATTTCAGTTCAGAATATAAGTTACCATACATATTTATATACACTCACAGAGTATAGATGTATGTATATATTACACAATGCAGAATCTCAATGTTCCATCAAATGGTAGTGTGTGTTGCAGAGAGATAGATTAGGAAATTAGATATTAGAAAATATTAATGTTTCATAAAAGTGCATCAAAATGCAACAATTTAAAACAAATGTATTTACAGTTTGCTTTATAAAGTTAATGTCACAACTGTCTTGCTAATAGCAAACTGAATTTGAATTAAACGATTATTTAACAACAAAGACTTAAGCATGTACCCAAACATTTTTGTTTTAATTTGATATTGAATATAATACATTTTTAAACTGCCTATTGTGTGATATCCATAGTTTAAAATAACCAAATTAAAATAATATCCCTCCCAGAAACAGTCACTGTAAACTTGCAGTAAATCATAATATTACATATTAAATTAATAGCTCACTTTGCATTCACTGTTAATCATGCAGATTTGTTATTGAAAGAAAAACTAAATTATAAATAAATATTTTGAGTTCCTCTGGTCAGAAATCCTTTTTGTGGCTGGGCACTTGTATTGTCAAAATTTCATACACTGTATAATAAAACCCATGGGCCAGATCTCAGCTGGTGTAAGTTGTCACGGCTCCATGGACTTCAATAGAGCTATGAAAATTTACATAAGTTAAGTATCAGAGGGGTAGCCATGTTAGTCTGGATCTGTAAAAAGCAACATGTGTCTGACGAAGTGGGTATTCACCCACAAAAGCTTTTGCTCCAATACATCTGTTAGTCTATAAGGTGCCACAGGACTCTATGTTGCTTTTTACATAAGATAAGGATCTGGCCATTGGTCTCTAATGGCTAGTATGCAAAATATAGTAAATATTCTATGACTTAATTTGTGACTAAATAAAACAAAAAAGTTGCTTTTCAACCTTTTCATGTCTCTCCAATTTCATTGTTTTCACATGAACTCATTTCATGGAGTGAGAACAGCACAATAGTGCTTACTTGATCAATCAAGATTCCAATTTATTCCAGCTGAAATGGCAAAATAAAAATTGCAATTCATAGGATCTCTGGCTATTTTGTTACTTGTCACTAGACTGAGTTGCATTAA
Source organism: Trachemys scripta elegans (assembly GCF_013100865.1). Lineage (NCBI taxonomy): Eukaryota > Metazoa > Chordata > Testudines > Emydidae > Trachemys > Trachemys scripta. The sequence continues at coordinate 88,523,651 of NC_048299.1, forward strand.
ACAACGTCAGGAAAATTTAGAAACGGCTCACATGGCCCTCTCCATTTTTGTTAAACACTCTGTCCCACTACGTTTTGTTAGACCGGTCTGTATTCTAAAAATACTACAACAATTTAGCGATTTTAATGACCATTTTAGTTCTAGATATTTGTTTCTTGTTTTTCGGGAAAATAAGGTTTCAGGCGCAACATCTTTTAAAGTGCCAGATAAAAGTGATTCTTTATGATTCATTTATTGATTTAATCTTAAAACCTACGATGCGGCTTGTCATGGATTACAAGTAAGAGGAGCTATAATAATTTGATAATATCAAAAGAACCAGGGGGAGGGAACCAGAAGATAGTGCGATTCTAGGGAAATTTTACCAAGAGTTGAAAATGAAATTATTTCACTGGTTGACTTACTGTAGCTGTAGTTTTTGGTCAGGTATGTTGTTAGGGTAGGCTTTATCTTCCGGCACTTGCATCGAGCTTCAAAAAAAAATCATAAGGAAAAATTACAAATTAATGTCAATTACAGAATTATTTTCGAGAGAAATAAAGGGGAACCTTTAGGAAGACGCACCCTGGTTTAGATTCTTGCAGTTAGACTCTTGAGGTTTTTCTTGCACCATTACATCTTGAGTAAAATCCATCCACTTCACATCTATTTAAAAACATACACAATAAAATTTGCACAGAATTTGGTTTATGCTACCGAAAAGAAATGAACACAAGAAGATAAACGAAAAAAATCATCTCTGATATTTCCGGAATCACTTCACTAGCATACACATCTTGGGGAGCATTTAAAATAGTTAATCTTTCCTAAAAAACATTGATTCACTATATTTTCGAAAATATGTCTGCATCAGGTCTTATACTTGGTTTTTTTTAACAGCACTGTAAATTGTTTAAAAGAAAGGAATAAAATCTGCAATATATCATTGTATGGCTGCTAGTTCGATTCGTGGACAAAAGCCTGGTGTGTAGTTTTGTGTATTGCACTGCCAATTTGACATTTAAATTTGAAAGGCGTACTTAAACATCACTATTCAATGTTCACTTATGCCTAACTCTGAATCATCTCTCGTTTTGACTGGTAACACCAGTGAGATTTGGAGAGGATATTGGAGTCCTTCTGCCCAGATTGGCTTTTCAGTGTTCTCAGAAAAGCTGCCTGCCCATAGGAAATTCAATCTCTTCTTGTTTGGGTTTGTTTGTTTGTTGCTGAGAAGTCTTTTTTTTTTTAAAGACAAACATTTACCCGAGAGACTAGTTGCAGTCCTCGCCAAAACCTGTCCCTCTGTGTTATATTTGAGAGATAGATTGCCCGACACAGTGCTGGAGCTTCTGGAGCTCTGTGCTTTTGGAACCCATTTAACTAAAGCTTTCTGCTTTCCAGAGACTTGGTGAAGAAGGGCACAAATCTGAATTCAAAATTGCCATCTTATAATCAAGGTTCTCTACCCAATGAGCCCTGCCTTAGTGTACCCCCCCCCCCCACCACACACACACACACAAACACTGATCCCTCCTCACCTTCAGGGACATCGGTGACTATGGCTTCAGGGGATATGCAGACCCCTCGGTCGTACACAGGCAGGTCATCGCAAGCCAGGCTTTCGGGCCAGCTGTGGTTGTACCTCTTCATGATGGGCTCGCATCCATCTCGGGCTCTTTGGCACACCGATTTGCAGGGCTTGATTGGGTCGTGGAGGAACTCCAGGGTGCAGATAGGGGCATACATGGCGCACAGGAAGAAGCTGAGCACCTGGCTGCAGCTGATGTCCACCAGCTCCTGATACTGCTCGATGGCCAGGATGGCATTCTCCTGGGTACTGTGGTGCAGGTGATTGGGCATCCTGGTGATGTTCCAGGGCATGGTCTTGCACATGGGGATGCGCACAGCCTCGCAGGGGGCACCATGCACCCCCATGCTGACCCTGAGCCACAGGAAGAACGCTGCCAAGGTTGCTAGCATTTTCCCAGCCTTTAGCGGCGGGACTAACGTTTGGCGCTCCGGAGATTCTCTGCTTCCTCTCACGAAGTCTTGGGTAATCAGTCTCACAGGCTGATCCTGTCGCTCATTCAGCTTTCAGTGGAAAGAGCTAAAGAGATGCTGGTCTATCCCCGTTCCCTATCACTTTGGCACATAAAAACCACTGGCAAAGATGAACTTCTAGATTTCCTTGTGCCTCAGTGCTAAAAAGACACAGAGCTTCTCTCTTGTTCCAAAGTTCAAGCTATCTGAGACTTACAGACAGCCATGGAAATTGTAGGGCCATATTTATACGAGTGCCACAAGTGACGTGGGGGTTGAACTTTCTTCTTGGCAGCATCGTTCACTTGGTGTGTGTGTTTGTTTTTCTTTTCAGACAGGGTGACATCACCTCCACTCGGTTTAATCCCAGGGCGACATCACTAAATTTCTCATTGCGTCTCAAGATAAATTTCAACAAGCCATTCAGTGTTGATCTGTGCAATAAATTCTTTCAAGACGAGAGAGAGAAAAAAGCGCTTCCCTCATCTACCTCGGGTCTGCAAATTCAGTCGCAGAATTAAGAGAGAGGGAGGGGAAGTTCAATAGGAGCAAGGACGATACTCTTTTATGCCCTTTTCCTACATTTTCAAAGAGACAAAGCACAGAAACTTTTGCCGCTTTGAAAAAAGGTTGCTATTATTTCTGTCTATTCTAACTATTACGCAGTTACTGCAATGGCTCCAGAGGTAGATACGGCATGTGAAACTTAGACTTCACAAAACAAACATGAAATATACAAACTGGTCAATTACTTTTTTCTGGAAACGAACTTGGCTGGGACAGCAGCAGCAGCCGATCCGAGCCTGGAGTGAACCTCAGTGCACAGCTCCAATTGTCGTGTTGCACCTGCTGTTGCTGCTATGAGAAATCCCATTAGCTACCCACTTCGCCCTAGTAAAATCTCCACCCCACCCCCCCCATAAACCGGATCAGCAAAGGAATAGGTGGGAGGGAAAGATACGATATTATTTAAAGTTTTTCAAAAGCACTTTGTGTCACAAACCAGCAGCCGCCAGGGTTTTAGAAAACAGTGCAGACCGTTCACATTCGAGTCGTTTTGTCCCTTTCATTAGTCTGAACCCAGAGGCTTTCATTTGACTAAATTCTACGGTTACATCGGTGTAATTTAGGAGTAGCCCCATAGCGTTCACTGGAATTGCTCCGGATTTACAGCTATTTAAAACAGCTGAATTTCGTCCTTGATTAAGAGGGACCAAATTCTCCCCAGTTCAACTGTGCAACTCCGATGAGAGCAATGGCATATTGCAGTCTCTGGCATAGCGAGGATGTAACTGAAGGCAGACTGTGGTCCTCCTAGCGTAGCAATTTCCCATCCCCTCTCATTAAGATTATTTTGTAGGGTGCATTTTCAGTTGATGTGCTTTCCTGTTTGTAGTAGCAGCAGCAGCGCCCTGACCTCTAGTTCCGTGTGTGCTTTAGTAACCCATGTTGCCTCCCACCACCCTCTTTCCTAGGAAACTGCTCAGAAGACGATAAACCTAGGTCAAGGAATCTCCAAAGCAAATGGAGGAAGAACGGATATGTTTGAGGGAAAGGGGATGCTCGTATTAGTGACTGGAGAGCAAGTGTCAGGGAAAGTGAAATGTTTTCCCTCAAAAGTAACATTATAGAGAGGTCTCTCTAAGCAGATCATTCTTCAACTCCCTCCCTCCATGAGCCCCAAACACACAACAATACGACACGAATATATGTCGATATGATAAAATTGGTCTGCAGCGTCCAGTCCTTCAGGTAGTCGCTTTGCTTTGAGACTAGTAGGAGTTTGGGGTGCAGGCAAAATTGTATGCTCAAATGTGTGCGTTCACTGCCTTATACGAACCCTTGATCAGACACACGCACAAAACATAGTGCGCTGTAGCCCACGAAAGCTTATGCTCAAATAAATTCGTTAGTCTCTAAGGTGCAACAAGTACTCCTGTTCTTTTTTTTTTTAGAGGAAAAAGCGATCAGATTTGCTCACAATCAAATTCTATATCACAGATGCTCTTGCCAAAGACAAACCAAAAATATAAGGCCCAAATGGAAAGCAAGCAAACAAGAGACTTCCCAAACAAGTGGCCATTTTGCTCCTTGCTGAAAAGTGTCTACTTTCCTATTCTGGTTTATATATGGAACACGAGCATGAACGTATTTTAAACCACGTATTGTCCCCCCCCCCTTTTTTTTGCTGAATAAGAAATATGTGATCATTATAAACTGAGCAATGGCATTAACATATATATTGTTTGCTTCCCTTTTATCTTAATTAAGCCTTCAAGGAGAAAACTCACAGGGCTGAACAGAAAGAGGTATATGAAATAGCTATCAATAAAGGCTTTAAAAAGTATTTCTAGTCAGAGTCCTACTTCAGGTGCAGCGCTCCTAGCTGTGGCATTGGTATCATATGCTGCTACCCAACTATGACACTGGCATCAGATGATGTCTCCCCTCCTATTGCACTGGTATTAAATGATGTTCATCCAGCTACAGAATCGGGGCTATACCATACGCAATGCCTGTGGCAGGAAACGTATAAGGGAAGAGGTGAAATGAACGGGGAGAGAACACGAGGGAGCTGGTGGAAGGAGGCGTGTGTATCCTTGCCCATCGTGTCTGTTGTTTAAATAATTGATGCCCGGCGGGCTGCAGGCGGCACTCCGCCTCCGCAGTCCCTGCTGGCCGGAGAGAGAGAGAGAGGGAGATCAAACAGCCGCCGCCCTTGCTCAGCGTTGCACCCGCTCCTGTCTCTCTCTGCAGAATTTGCTGGGCCCTGGCTCCGCGCCTGCCGCTGCCGCAGTCAGCCAGACCCGCCTTCGCCTCCCCAGTCCGCGACGCAGAAGGGGCCAGAGAGCGAGCGGCTGCAGCTCCAGCGCCTCAGCAGCACCCGGCTTGCTCCCCTCCCCCTTCACCCCACCAGCGCCTCCGGACAGGGGCTCAGGGCGCCGGGCTCGCGCTGACAGAGGAGACACCGAGGATGGCGCGAGGCGGCGATTGCTTGGGGCAACCCCGGCTGCTGCTGCTGCTGGGCGGCCTCCTGTGCCTGCATGGCGGGGCTCTGCTGGCGGGCGCCCCGCAGGGCCGCGCTGGGCGGGGGCAGCCGCCCACCCCGTGCCAGGCGCCGCTGCAGTGGGAAGGGCGCACGGTGGCCTACGACCACAGCAGCGGCAGGAACACCAGGGCGGTGGTGTCTTACGACGGCCCCAACCAGCGCCTCCGGCTCCTGGAGGAGAGAAAGGGGCTCATCCCCTGCAAGAAGTAGGTGCTGCTGGGGCGCGCGTGCGAGCTCCACGGGATGGCTTCGCGCGGCCCCTCCTTCGGGGGGAGGGGAGAGCAGCCTTGCAGCCAGTCACTTCTGGGGAAGGGGCGGCTTGGGGCTGGAACTCCCCCTCCCTCCCTCCCTCCCTTTAGACAGTCAGTGACCTGCTGCCTCTGCAAACCTGCCCTAAACTCCTCCTCCCCCAGCCGGGCGGTGCTGGCGTTGGCGGGACAGGGAGGACCTCTCCGGAGAGTGCTGGAGCAGGGATTGGGTTGGTAAAGCTTTCAGCTGCACCCAGGGCCTGAGTCAGAGCCCATTGAAGTCAATGGGAGTATTTCCACTGACTTCAGTGGGCACTGAGACACGCCCCAAATGCCTACACAAATCTACTGGGGGGCACAATCCCAGAGACCCCCCCCCTATTCAAGGGCTTTAGCCCCACTCCCCTTCTTCCCCCCCTTCACACACCTACCAAGTGGTATAAACGCCCAGAGAGAAAGAGATTCCATTCCACTCCTCCCACCAGCAGCACATTACTCAGTTTGCAACCAGGGGATGCATTTTTTATTCCCTCCTCTCTTAGTTTCCCCAGGGTTTGTTCATCACTCTGTTGCTGCATGCTTATTATATCATTTATGCATCCCAGGCCACCGCTTTACCATTGTGCTGTGAGCCTGCCCAAAGAATGTCACAAAAATCATCTATTTCAGCCACAGTAATTTGGCAGATTTTGTAGCTCACTTTACAGCCACTCCCAAAAATTGGACTCCCACAGGTTGGTGGACATCCTGGAGCAGATTCTGCCCTGATCATTTAAATCAGATTCAGATCATTTACCGCAGTGTAAATCAGAAGTAACTTAGTTTAAGTCAGTGAAATTTCTCTGACTTTACACTGACCTAGTTGAGAGCAAGATTTGGCCTCCTGTTTTTATACTGATCTGATCAGTGATGGGTGTATGTAGTACAGTGAGATGAGGTGATTTCTGGTGGATGGTGACAAAGGGCTTCCCTTCCCCTTTCCCCCCACATTATATTTTTTTTCCTGAGGAGAGGGAGGTGATAGGGTTAAAAGCAAAGCCAGAAAGAGCCTTTTAAGTGAACTTAGCTGTCTTATCATGGTGATAGATACTTATGCAACAAGTGCCAGGAAAAGATCCATTAGGGACTTGACTGATGTCCATGCTCAATAAATATATTTTATTATATTTATCAGTGGCAGCTTGTGAATCTTACTGGGTGATTTTTCCCCTAACTAAAGAATTTTGTTTTGTTATGGAATTTAAACAGATTCCATAATAAAATAATAATAATTAATAAACGTGAGACTAGTGCAGGGGTCGGCAACCTTTCAGAAGTGGTGTGCCAAGTCTTCATTTATTCACTCTATTTTAAGGTTTCGCGTGCCAGTAATACATTTTAACGTTTTTAGAAGGTCTCTTTCAATAAGTCTATAATATATAACTAAACTATTGTTGTATGTAAAATAAGGTTTTTAAAATGTTGAAGAAGCTTCATTTAAAATTAAATTAAAATGCAGAGCCCCCTGGACCGGTGACCAGGACTCCTGGCATTGTGAGTGCCACTGAAAATCAGCTCGTGTGCCGCCTTTGGCACGTGTGCCACCTAGGTTGCCTACCCTGGACTAGTGTCTCAGGATTTTTAATACGGGGGTTTGTTAGTAAGTTTTGCCTGTATTTTAGAAGTTCTCTGGCTGTGCCTGTTTATGCAATTAAGCATAAATACTGTATTGTTAAATGGTAGTAATACGTTGCACTTATTTATCTGTATATTCATCTATATTCCACATACTGCCTTGGCATACAGGGAGTTTATTATGCTTAAAGAAAACAAAGAGTGTGTAAGTCAAGCCATTCACTGACCTAACAAAGTCACTGCCTCACCATCTTAGTTTGGTGAAAAAATAAATTTAGAAAAGGCTTGTTGGAACAAATCTTCTTCTCATGCTCTTCCACCACAATCTTAGGTTTTCCAGTGTCGGACACATGATATGGCCTGGTCTGTAGCCCTGCTGAGATCTTTCATAGTGCATAGTTCTTCCAGGAGCTGGTAAACCAACAGATGTTCCAGGGTTTGTGTTGTCAGGTGTCTGGGGGTTGCACCACTTCTGCCTATTGACTTTTGACATGCTAACTCTTGTTCAGAGGTGGTTTAAATATCTCCAGGTTGACCAATCCTTCTCCATGCCTGCAGGAAGGTGTTCAGCAATGTAGATGTGCATTTTGATGTCCTCCAAGTATTTCGAGATGAGTGTGCCATTTTCCTGTCGTGTAGCTATCGGTGATTTTTTAAGCAGTACTGTTGCAGCTATGAAGCTTTTCCGCAATTTCAGGTGTCTCACTGCCATGGTGTGGCCATTAAGGATGTTTGATATCTTTGACCTATCATAATCATTCCATTTTGCTTGTGACCATTCTCCCAATATCTGGTGGAGCGATTCTGGCAAGCACATAAAGGCTGTTCACATTTGTTGGTTTTAGGCATCCTGTGATATAGGGCAGCTGTTATTCAGCACAGGGTACACTTCTTTGCATGACCCAGTCTTTCCCACACCAGACATGCACATTCATCCGTTGAATAGCAAAGTGCAAGTGTGAGGGCTCTAAGTGTTCCTGGGTTGGTTCCCCATTCTGAATTTGCAAGCTTCCTGAATACACCTCTACCCCGATATAACTCGATCCAATGCAACACGAATTCGGATATAACGCAGTAAAGCAGCGCTCTGGGGGGCGGGGGGCTGTGCACTCCGGTGGATCAAATCAAGTTCAATATAACGCGGTTTCACCTATAACACGGTAAGATTTTTTGGCTTCAGAGGACAGCGTTATATCGGGGTAGAGGTGTATGTTGTTCCAGGTGCTAACTTTGCCTTATGTCTTCTCCACATGTGCCTTGAAGGAGAGAGCGCGGTTTAACATAATGCCATGGTAGACAGGCCAGCAGTGGGCAAGTGATACCCCATTCCAGATGATGTTGAGTTGTCTACAGGCCTCATGATTCTGAAGATGGAAGAGACTCACTAGCACAGCGGTTCTCAAACGTTAGCAACCCGAGTACCCCCATTTCGATTTAAAAATTTTCACAGACTCCCCAAGCCGGCTTCTAATTTTCCCTGCGCAACCCCCATTCAGTCCCAGGCCCTGCCCTCACTCCACCCCTTCCCCCAACACCCACCCCACCTCTTCCTGCCCCTACTCCACCCCTGCCCTCCTCTTTCCCATCTCTTTCTGCCCACTCCCCCAAGCATGCCCCGTCTCGCTCCTCCACCTCCCTCCCCAGCGCCTCCTGCACGCTGCTGAACAGCTATTCTGTGGAGTGCAGGAGGCACTGGGAGGAGCGGGGCCAGCATCCCTGGACATGACTTGAGGATCCCCTGGAGCTGGACATGACTCATGGACGCCCTGGAGTATCCTCGTGGACCCTAGTTTGAGAACCGCTGCACTGGTGTTTTGGCTGGGTTTGGCGCACAATTGGTTCTTGTTGTAATAGACTGAGAGACCAGAAAGTGCCAATGTTAATGCAGTTTCTGTCTGGGCAAGATCCTTGGCTTGGACAGCGACACAGAGGTTGTTGGCAGAGATAAAACTTCTTGTGTCAAGATAGATTAGTTGATCATTTGCAGGGCTTTGGAGCGGAGCCCAGAGCTGGAGCACGGAGGAGTGGAGCTGCAGGTTTTTGCCCGGAGCTGGAGTGGAGCCGGAGCACAGAAAATCTTGACTGCTCCACTGCTCCAGTTTTTTTTTTTTTCATTTTCAATCCAAAATGAATGATATTTAGCGAGAAAGTCCTAAAGGTGCCAAAAAGTTTCAGATTGTATAACAATTGATATTAACATCTACTTTACCACTTTACATAATATGTCACAATTATTCTCACTTCGGCTAAAATCAAGATTTAATGTACAGATACAAAATTACAAAGTTTTTTGGAGATATGTTTTATTAAAGAATCAGATAATTATCAGACATCTGGAAAAACTAACTTGCAATTTATAAATACAATTTTATATTAATGATGTATATTAAAATACTTCTTACTTCATTAAAACTGCAAGAAACATGTTAAAATATTAAAATATACTTTAATAATAATTTTGTGTAAAAAGAAAATGCGATCATTTTTGTACAGAAAATCCAAAATAAATTCGAAGTACTCAAGTGGTTAAGATATCACAAGCAGGTACATTATAAAAAAATGTAATGCTTTTGTTCATTGCTTTTCGAAGATAATAACAAAAAACATTTGGATGCGGTAGCAGGACAAGAAGATTTGGCCATGGCTTCAACAAAAAAATCAAATCTGCCCCCCATGATTGATAGCCGATTTACGGAAAAGAATCTCAACGACGTCTTTAGTTTTGAATTTGAAAAGCCCAAATTTGGGCTTTTGGGAAAAGCAAAGAAGAAATCGGCAATGTGCAAGGTGGAAAAGGAAGTGAATGGCGAGCTCAAACCATGTAGCTTCAAGACAAGTGAAGCAAGTGCTGTGAAAAGTTTCAACCTTTGGCGGCATGTAAAACGTAACCATCCTGAAAACTATGCGGCTCTGGTTACAAAAAAGGACCAGGAAGATGAGGCAAAACAGAAAGCTGATGCAGCTAGACAATGTTCATGTGGTTCTTTGAAAACTCCTGGAGAAAATATTTTTTGTGGAGATTCATCTGAAAAGAAACCCAAAATTGAGCAAACAAAACTTGACTCATATTTGAAGTCCTCAAAGGTTACGGTCACCATGGATGCCAATACTTTCCGTGAAAGGCTGATGGAAATGGTTTGCTTGAGTTCAACACCGCTCACTACCTTCAGGCTAAAGAACAAAGGATTCCAAAAAATTGCAGGTGAAATGGGTCAGCAGCTTGGCGATTCGACGGGGCATGATGCAGTTCGTCATTTAGTTGTTAGCACAGCTGAGTCTGGTCGTGAAGAGCTCAAGAAAGCTTTGGAGCAAAAATTGTGCTACCTGAAAATGGATGCGGCAACCCATGGAAACAGAAATTTCCTTGCAATCAATGTTCAGTACTACGAAGAAGGAAAAGATAAAGCTGTGGTAAAAACCTTGGACATAATCGACACTGAAGGGCGTCACAATTCTTTGTACGTGAAAAGTCAAGTAAAAGTTATTTTAGAAAAATTTGGGATCAGTGAAATGCAAGTGCTGAGCATCTGCAATGCAGCAAACATGATGTGTGCCATCAAAAATTTCAGCAAGGACAATGAAACCATTTCTACCTCTGAGAACAGGGATGGGGACAGAACTGAAGGTATTTTGCCTGAGGAAGGAACTAAAGGAATGGATGAAATTGAGCATGGATGCTGCTGTGCTGTGGGTTAATGAACCTAGTCTCATACTTCCAACATGGCTTCCTGAGGACGACTCAAAAGTCCAACTGATGAGGTATGGTATTCACACTCTTCAGTTGTCAATCTGGGATGGACTGAACAAAGAACATGCGAAGAAATTTTTGGCAAAAATTCGACAAGTCATTGTCAAACTATGAACCCCAAGTATTCAAAGTGTTCTGCTTGATCTACATGGGGTAACTCAATCATTGGATACTGTGACTCGCTGGGGTTCAACATTTGCGATGATTGATTGGCTTCTCGTTTTTCAATCTTACTGTGAACAAGTGGCTGCTGCTGGAACAAGAGAACTCAAGTTAACAAAAGCTGAATGGGACAAAGTGAAGAACGTGCGAGACCTCTTGGCAAAGCCAAACCAAACAACTGTGAATCTTCAAGCTGTCGATGTAACCCCAGGAGTTTTAATGAAGGAATGGTGAAAACTGTCAAAATTCTTGCAAGAAAATGGTGGACAAATTGCAGAAGGAATTCTATCCTCCATGCAGAAATGCGAAGGGAAGCTTTTTGATAATATTCATTTCCTTGCTGGAGTTTATGTTAACCCACGGTATCAGATTCTTCTTACCTCAAGGGAAATACCAAAGGCAAAGGAAGGGCTCCTTGATATTGCTCGACGACTTGAAAAACAAAATCTATTGCTACATTTGAACTCGGCGAAAGAGGTTGAAGAAAACGAAACACAACAAAAGGAGTCATCAACAATCAAATTTGCAGTTTTGGAAACTTCACATCCTTCAGAAATAGCAGGCTGTTCTCAAACGTCCATTTCCACTCTGAACTTGTTTGAGTGTCCATCCCTGAGACATCTTCAACCATCATGGGGAAATGGAGATAATTCAAGCATCAATTCTTCAGAAGGTGACTTCAAAAAGAAATTGGATAAACAAGAAAGACCCCAGCGAGTTTCTGTGATTCATAATTGTAATAAAGCATTATTCAAGAGAAACTTCCGGGAAGATTGTAAGGCGATTGAGTCTATTGGTAGGCTAAAAGTTAAGTCTGTTTTTGAGGCCATTCACAGCTACCCACACCACATTCAGGCTGCCTGTAGAATTGCTTCGAGCATGCCAACAACTCAAGCTAGTGTAGAGCGACTGTTTTCGGCTTTAAAGTTCATTTTAAATTTTGCGGCTGGCTATGAAAGATGACTTGATTGCTGCAATAATTTTTTACAGAATGAATTATGAATGATTCTAGTTTGTATCATTGTTGATGACATTTAAATTGTTTTAAAAGTCTGAATAAAAATAATGTTTTTTCAAAATTACAGTATGCACTTTTTTATTTAGTTAAAAATTAATTTGAGTCAGAGCGCAGAGCGGAGTCGGAGCTGGAACAGTCACTATTGCTGCTGGAGTGGAGCAATTCAAAAATTTGATTGCTGCAAATCCCTGATCATTTGTGTAGATGTTAAAGAATATGATGAGAATCCACTTGTGATAGGCTGTTTTACTATTGCCATCATTGGCTCTGCTTCCCACATAGTTTGACGTGAAAACATTGGTTCTCTAATAGAGATTGTATCAGTCGTAGGAGGTGGTGATATTTCATCACATATGTTTTAGTAGGGAGCCTTAAGTGATTCACTGTGTCGTATGGTGCTGATAGGTCAACAGACATGATGCCTGCTACCACACCATTTTCAAAACCATCTTTAGTGTATTGGGTGATGTTCAGCACTTGACTGGTGCATGACTTGCCTGGATGGAATCCATCTTGCTCTGGAATTAGGTGCTTTTCAGTGAGTGGCGATAGGCCTCTCATTATTTTCCAATTTGCCAACTGAGACTCAGGAAGACCTCTAGGGAAAACTGATTCCTGAGGTGAGGCCTTCAATTGAGAATGCCTTGTCACCACAATTGCCAACTTTCACTTGGTAAATAAGCACCCTGAGTTTCACAATAAGCCAAAAATCAAGCTAATCCCGTTTCAAAACAAGGCCAAAACAAGCCAGTCCCTAAGATCCCCAACACCCTATGTGCCTAGATCCCCCCAGCGTGCAGTATGGGACTGTGGTGGGCCCACTGTGCACCTGACTCTCTCTTCCCACCTTGCCCCTGCTTGCCCCCCCTTGCCCCTGCTTGCTGGGAGCCGATCAAAAAAAAAAAAAAAAGAAGCAACAAGCTGCAAGCCAAACAAACAACAAGCTATAAGCCAAAACGTAGCCAACAAGCAACTCACAAGCCAATTAAACCAAAAACAAGCCCAATTTTTGCGTTTTTTTTCATGGGTTTGGCATGTCTGCTTGTCACTGGTCCAGTGGAACATAATTCTAGGTATCAAAACAAGAGATTTCAGTCACCACGTCAAGACATATGAGGAAATATAAAAGTACCAAAGCTGTTCATTCCCCCTGGTACTTCCAACTGACATTTGTTTCTGTTATTTCTTATTTGTCTGGTGGTAGTGCCTGGAATGTATGAGGTGCTGTACACTCATAAAGGAAGATGAAGTCTTTGCCTCAATGAACTTACAATTTACTCTTCCAAACTAAGTGTAATCAGTTTTGCTCTCATCCTGCGTCAAATCCTGGGAAGGAAGAGAGAGGATTCTATATTGCCCTTTGTGGCAGATAGTCTAGTCTTCAAACGGCCCAGAGACATTTCTTCTGGTAAAATATCTCATGCAACGTATTTACAGTGTTCTATTCCACCACCTTTACAGATGATGCAGCCACATACCAACAGTACCATGGAGTTCTCAGCTCCTGAGGTGAGGAGCGGAGAGATCGTTTATGGTTCTGACTCTACAAGGCAACCTCTCTCTCTCCCACTCACTGTCTTCCTCCCTTCACACTTCCTTCCTGTGCCTTTTGTACCCTCTGGGCTAAAGAGTTAATTAGCCTTTTAACTCGAACAGTCCATTCCAGTCTATCAACTGGGCACTGTTCTCATAGTCAGGTGTGCACTGGGGCAACTAATTGGAGTTGCAGTGATCAGAGTGCTGGCTCAGCTGGTGTTGCCCAGCACTCCATCACACACCTCCCTGCCTTACCTGACCATCAGATTTTTCTTTTCCTGTCATCTTCCGCACTTACTGGAGGTGCCACCCTGCGGGGGTCTCTCTTGGTCCCTAGGCTGATCATCTAGATCATCTTTGTGGTGCCCACTCATTTTCCACCCATTGAAATCACACTTGGTGTGGGGAAGATACCTCCACAGTTCTATTTCAGCCCACAATTCACCACATCATGGGCACCCTAGGGGAGTGCTTTCCCCCTCTGTATCTGGCCGTGAATTGAGAGCACTTCCCTCATTCCCCTGATTGCTCAGGGTCTCAGACTCTCCCAGCCCTCTGAACTGCACCTGGACAGCTTTTCCTTGGCACTGTGGTGTGGTGGGCTCCATGGGTCCCTCAACTTCCACTATGGAGCTTGGATTGTCTTTCTCCACTATTTCTACTTCCTTAATTCCTATCCCCTCCCCATCAATTTTTGGGAGGACTCTCTTTTTCTCCTCTTTCACCTGAGTTATGCTCTGTTATATAGGGGTTGTTCCCTTTCACTTGGGCTCCATTTCGTCCCTCTCAGGTTTTCTGTTTCCCTGCCTGTGGCCCCCTAACAACACCTTCTTTTCTTAATGGGAACAGGTTCCAATTGATGCCCAACACAACAGGGTCAGGTAGTCTGTCCACTCCCCCAACTCGCTTCCAATTATTCCTCTCCCCGACTTCCAGGGTTACCTCTGCCACAGGGCAGAATTTTTTCATGTGTTCCTGATGCCTGCACTGGAAACATGTCATGTCGATCCCCAGCTGAAGCTCTTAGTTCTGGGCTCTTCCTTCTTCATCTCCACACCCTTGGTAGCTGTGGGTTCTCCAAATTTCCTTCCTAGTTCCAGTCCTTTATAGAGTTGACCCTCTTTCCTTGATAGGTCCACCTCCTCAAACTTCTCCATCAGTTTTATAGCTGCATCAAAAGAGATCAGTTGAAGCCATCTAACCCATTCCAATATATTCTTGGGGAGGCCCTGAAGGAATTGTGCCAACACCAGAGCATCCATTACCTCGCCCATCATTTGGGTGTCTGGCCTCAGCCAATGGGTAGCCAAATCCATCAACTTTTGAATGAATACCTGTTGCTGCACACACACACACCCAGTTCATCTCACGCCTCTGAATTTTTGGCAGTATTTCTCAGTGGAGAAACTGACTTGATCCATGATGGCTACCTTGACCCCCTCATAATCCCTGGCCTGCTCATCATTCAGGACCATAAAGGCCACTTGAGCTCTAGATAAATTCATGGAGGTTAAGTCCATTAATGGCTATTAGCCAGGATGGGTAAGGAATGGTGTCCCTAGCCTCTGTCTGTCAGAGGGTGGAGATGGATGGCAGGAGAGAGATCACTTGATCATTACCGGTTAGGTTCACTCCCTCTGGGATACCTGGCATAGGTCACTGTTGGTAGACAGGATACTGGGCTGGGTGGACATTTGGTCTGACCCAGTATGGCCATTCTTATGTTCTTATGTACCCAGTCAAATAAGGGGCTAGCTGGACAGCCTGGGTTTCCCTGTACCAGCCTACACACATGGCCACCCTCTGGAAGGTGCCCAGGAATGCATCAGGGTTGTCGGCAGGGCCCATCTTACAGAGCCCCAGGGCCAGTGCCCAATTGCTGTTCACCGCTGCAGAACTCACCACCTGCAGTAAAAAGCTGCATCTGCTTGTTGGCTTATTCTCTTATAAAATCCTGCAGGCTCATCTGTTTGTTGCTCAGCACGTAAGGCTTGCCTCTCCAGATAGTGGAACTGCTGGAAGCTTTGCAGCATCTTCTGCATCTCTGCCTGTTGTTTTACCAGTCATTGCAGGGTCTCCTCCACTGTCCAGGCCACTGAACCCTTGCACCAGCTAATATCCTGGACAAGTGTGCTGGCTCAGCTGCTGTTGCCCAGTACTCTGTCACATCCTTCATCCAGGTATCTCAAATACTTATTCTCACTGCACCTCATTTTACAGATGGGTAAAATGAATCACAGAGGTTAAGTGACTTGCTGTAGATCACACAGAACCAATGGCAGAGCTAGAAATATGGGTGAAATCCTGCCTCCATTGAAGTCAATAGCAAAACTCCCATTGACTTCACCGGGGTCAGGATTTTCCCCCAGGAGATCTGATCCCCATCCTGTGGCCACCCAAACTTCAGATCAATCAATTCAAAATTATTGACATTTACAAACTGTACTGTTTGCTTGCATGAATTGACAGATACTTCAACTATTAACACAGTTCATAGTGCACTAAAATGTAACATAAATAATATTTTTGCTATCTTTTTGTTAATTTCCATTCTTTCCAGCATCATATAATCATTTTTAAAATCTTTCTAAACTGCATGCCCCTGAATTCTTTTTCTGTGTCAGAATGGTTGTCACAACATTCTTATTCTGTATCCTGTTTTAAATCTAAATTTTCTTCCTCCTTTCTAAATTGTGGGTTTTTCTTTTAGTGATATTTTGAAAAGGAACAGTTTTAACAGTGTTAAATATAAGATAGGTCGAACGTGAAAGGTGGTAATTCATTCCTGGGATCTATTCCTTGTCATACATGTCTTAAATTGATCTCAGGAGGTCTATGAGGTACAAGTTTCTTCATATATCAGTTCTAGGTTGATTTTCAAAATAGAAACAAGTGTAAAACTGCATTAGAAAATCTGATGTTGTATTGTATTCTGATATGCAAATTATAACACATATTCCCATGTTTGCATAAACATATTTCTGTATTATTTGAAGATTCTGGTTTTAATTTTTTTTTTAATATTTTGAGTACTTTAAATATTTGAACTGGATTCAACTATGTCTAGGCTGATAGAGCTGGGCACAGGGCAGGCAGGTGCAGTCGAAGCCTCCCTACATTAGTGCTACCCATTCTATTCCTGGGGGCATTCTGCACCAAAAAATAAAAAATTCTTCACCAACAAATAAAAAATTCTGCACACAATAATTTAAAATTCTGTAAATTCTGCAAATTTTATTTGTCAAAATAACACTACATAATCACACCAGTTTCAATTATTTTGGTAATTTATTTCAAAATACCTATCAGCAAGTATGTCTGTAACAATACAAACACACACACAAATTCCCCCAGGAGTAGAGAGTTAAAGAAACCCCTGTGACAATCCAGTTCCTGTTTCTCTGCCCCCTTCCAACCTCCCAAGCCCAGTTGGGGGGCCAGACACCCACAACCCCTTCTTCCCAGGGTCCAGCCATGCCTCCCCAGCCAATAACCTGAACCCCCTCCCTCCAAGAACCCAGCCACGGGGACCTGCCGGCCCAGATACCCACATCCCCTCTCCCCCAGAGCCCAGCCACAGGGCCCTGCAGCCCATTTCTGTGGGGGAAAAGAAATTCTGCACATACATTAATTTCTGCAACATTTTGCATTCAGAATTCCCCCAGGAGTATACATTATGATGAGCCTTAGGGGACAGAGCCTGCCCTACTTCTACCTCCTCAGAAACACCCCGAAGCCCTGCTCCTTCATGCCGAGCAAGCCGCAATAACGAGCGAGAGGGACAGCATCACTCTGTCTCACATGCACAACCTCCTATCTCCCCCGGCAGTGATTTACATTTCTAACAGCTGCTCCAGGCGCCCAGATTGACCAGCCTGCGCTGCCTGTGACTGCTCTTGTGGCTTACCTTTGCTTCCCCATCAGAAGTAATTTTTCTGCAGGGAAGCAAAGAAATCTGCGGGGGACATGAATTCTGCGCACGTGCAGTGACGCAGAATTCTCCCAGGACTACCATTCATTTATTGCAGACAATCCTCTGACCTTCACTGTCTCTGGTGGGCAGATTTCCTGTCATACAAAATTGTAGGGAGGTTTTATCACGTGTGCAAATAGTGTCCACTAAAGGCCTGATCCAACTCCCATTGAAGTCAATCGAAAGACTTCCATGGATTTCAATAGGTGTTGGATCAGGCCTCAAGTTGTGATCACAACTTCATTTTACTTTGGACATAATGAGTCGTATCCTGAAGGCATCAGAAATTAAAATCAAAAGGAATTGTCCAGACTTTTGAAAAAAATAGTTCTGTCTCCCAACTTCTGTTTTGTTATTGTCAAGAGAAAGATAATTAGGCCAAGGCGCTGACTACAAAAACAAACAAAACTGCTATGCAACCCTCTAGAGAACTGTTAGTAACACTCAGAGCCGGCGCAACCCATTAGGCGACCTAGGCGGTCGCCTAGGGCACTACAATTTGGGGGGGGGGGCGGTGACCGCGGCAGTATTTTGGCGGCGGGACCTTCCACTGCCTCTATGGGGGGCGGCATTTCGGGGCGGGACCTTCCGCTGCCTAGGGCAGCAGAAAAGCTGGCGGCGCTCCTGGTAACACTTCCCATGATCAGCAATATACAAACTTTACTCACATCAAATGTAACTAAGATGCAGTAATCAGTGCTAACCAAAGATTTAATTAAATTGTAAATAACAAAATGTTTTTTAAATCCTACAAATATGGGCCCTAATCCTGCAAACTATTCCATGCTGTGGGACTCTTGTGCCAATGCCCAGCCCCACTGAAGTTGGGTGATATCAGTGGGACCCACAGGGGTACAAGGGTCTGCCCGCTTGCAGGATGGTAGCCATAGTAAGGACTATACTGATTAAGGCTTTCCATGTAGGCATATCAGTGGTGGGCAATCTGCGGCCCTTCAGGGTAATCTGCTGGCAGGTCGCGAGACAATTTGTTTACATTGACCGTCCACAGGCACGGCTGCCCGCAGCTCCCAGTGGACTTTGGTGGGCATGGGCTGCAGGGACGTGATGGCTGCCGCTTCCCGCAGCTCCCATTGGCCAGTAACAGCGAACCGCAGCCACTGGGAGCTGCGGGCGGCCGTGCCTGCGGACAGTCAATTTAAACAAATTGTCTCGTCACCTGCCAGTGGATTACCCTGATGGGTCGCAGGTTGCCCACCACTGAGGTATATGTTTAAAAATGAAATTAACAAATCATGTGGTATTTTCATACCCACTTCAGCCCTGATGCCTACAGTGAACTGCTTAAAGATAATAGCCAGGTAGGTGGCTTCTTAGGGTATGTGTACACTGCAATTAAAAACCCACAGCTGGCTCGTGTCAGCTGACCCTGACTCAGGCTCGCAGGGCTTGGGCTGTGGAGCTGTTTAATTATAGTGTAGACTTCTGGGCTTGGGCTGCAGCCTGAGCTCTGGAACCCTCACTCCCAGGGTCCTAGACAGAGCCGGCGGTAGGCATAAGCAAACTAAGTAATTGCTTAGGGCCCCGAGCAGCTCAAGGGTGGGGGGGGCTATTATTAGTATGTGTTGTGTGTTGGGGAGAGCAAAAATATTCCTGCTTAGGGTCCCCAGTGGGCTAGCACCACTTCTGGTCCTAGTGCCCAGGCTTCTGTCCAAGCCTGTAAGTGCACACTGCCATTAAACAGTGCTGCAGCCTGACTCCGTGAGCCCGAGTCAAGTGGCAAGGGCTAGCCACACGTGTCTAATTGCAGTGTAGACATATTCTTAGTGTTTCATTAATATCTTTTCTTCACTTACCTTATTTAAGAACAAACAAACTTTGAAGTCTGTGAATTGTGCAATTAGGCTGAGATTTACAAAGGATATTGAATTCAAATGGGAGCTCGGTGCCTAACTTCTTTGAAAATCCCAGTTTTAGTTAATAAATGCAACCCTGTATTCCTATTTCACTCACTCTTGTCTTTTGCCATTCTCCACTGCATTGTGTTCTTCAGATTATTGTAGATTATAAAATTCTTGGGGCAGGGACTGTCTTATTTTACATTTGTGCATCGCCCAGCACAATAGAGCCCCAATTCTGGCTGGAACCTCTGGGTTCTACCATAATACAAATAATAAATAAAACAATAATTTCCATTTACTAGATTGTGCCATCTCATGGTGTATTACATTATTCCATAATTCACTCCTGTAGTGCTGTCATATCATGTTCACTGAGCATGCTTAAAAAGTTCATCCTGGTTCTAGAGATATTACCAGTTATTGTGGTATTCCCTTTTTTAAAAATAGGAAATATCTCTTAAATCTTTACTGTCTAATGCTGGAAGGAACTTTAGTGTGCCAATAGTATATAGTAACAGTAATACGGTTCTTGTAAAGTGCTTTGAGATCCATGGATGAAAAGCACTATATAAATGTGGTAAGTATCATTATCCCTATTTTACACATTGGGGTCTGAGGCATTTGTTTCATTTGAATGTGATCTCTTTCAAAGGTAATAGGGTGAGTCAGTGAGGCATTGGAGAAGAAGCTCAGGTGCTATTTTACCTTCATGCTATATTTTGCAAGCTTCAACTTAGCGTGAGTGCATAGGTCTTTTTTGATACCTTTTGGATTCAGTTGAAAGGAGAACAATAGCTGCAAGACTCATACAATTTCACTCCTGGTCCCTCACAGCTTTTACATGCACATACAGAGATATACACAAAAAGGAATCCACATTGGTGTTAGCTTCTACTCTATAAGGAATACAAGAAAAATATTAAATTCACTGAATGGTCAGCACCATCAAGAGAGGAAGAAATTTCATTTTCAACCTTCTATAAGTGTATCATGAACAATAAACTCTTTGGGACAGGAACTGAAATGTACAGTATGTTTGTATAGTGCCTAGCATAATCGGACCCCAATACGGTCAATGTTTTTTGGCACCTATCATAATGGCAATAATAATGGAGAGTAAAAAAACTGAACTATTAAAAAGATTATAGTATTTATTTAATAACAAAAGCGGTTATTGATAATTTCTCTAGTCTCAGTGGTATTTGCAAGGGACAGACCCAAATTATGAATCTGCTTAACTCTTTGACTTGAGAACAAAAAGCTGCTGGTGCTGTACAGGAGGCACAATTCTATGATTAGGCAAGTGCATCTTGCATTCCTGTAGCCTGTCTGCATGCTTGTGTCAATCCTTCTCCCAGACTGATAAGAAGAACCATATGGTCAGGTGCAAATATAGCAGCATCTGTCCAGAGATGAGGTGCTCACTTTTCAAAATAAACAAGAGTGTGGGCAGGTGTCTCTGATTTATCTTGAGCCAATTCTTAATTGTTTAAGGATGTGCAGTTGTAAAGAGAAAAACAGTGGTGTCTGACCTATTAAAATAATGTACCATAATTCTTTTTGTTTCTGTGGCCATTATGATGACTTAACAGGCTAAGTCATTGAGCTCACAACAGTGAGTGACTGAAAGCTTGTTTCTCAGACTTGGATTTGAGAGTGGTTTTTGCTACTCAACATTTAGGAAAATAAAATGTGCCTATGAAAGAAATCTTTTTATTCATGATCTTATATTAGGTTCTAGTTCAACTTGAGGTTTGATGTAATTAAGATGGCACAGACTGGCAACATTACATTTATCTTCAGAGGGCCAAGTACTATATGTCAGAATTACCTTTATTCAAGCATGGGTTATAAACACCTCACGTAGGACCCATAATTGACCCCCCAATGCAGCTTCACCATTGGTAGCACTGGCAGAGGCTATAGTGTGGACAGGGCTCAGGTGTTTTCAGCACCATGTCATCTAACCCTGAACAGAGGAGGATTAGATCAGTGGTTCTCAAAGTCGGTCCGCCGCTTGTTCAGGGAAAGCCCCTGGCGGGCCGGGCCGGTTTGTGTACCTGTCCCATCCGCAGGTCTGGCCAATCGCGGCTCCCACTGGCTGCGGTTCACCGCTCCAGGCCAATGGGGGCGGTGGGAAGCAGCAGCCAGCACATCCCTTGGCCCGTGCCGCTTCCCACAGCCCCCATTGGCCTGGAGCGGTGAACTGCGGCCAGTGGGAGCTGCGATCGGCCGAACCTGCGGATGGGGCAGGTACACAAACCTACCCGGCCCACCAGGGGCTTTCCCTGAACAAGCGGTCGACCAGTTTTGAGAACCACTGGATTAGATGACAATGGCAAAAACTTGAGCCTCCCTGAGCACTGTTTACACGACAGCCTCTGTCATTACTTTCCCAGGTCAGGATTGGTGGTGAATTACAGGTCATTAAAATGAGAAGAGGTGCACAGGGAAGAAGGCAGGACTCCTTAAGTACATAAGTGAGGCTGTGTAAGGAACCTTATCTCTTTCCAGTTGATAATAAGGGTGTGAATGGAAGAAGGCAGTACATAGAAGGAAACCTACACCTTTCCATATGATAGGAGAAGGTTGAAAATAGACGGGTCACATGAAAACGAGTGTATTAATATGGACAGTATACACCTCTACCTCGATATAACGCTGTCCTCGGGAGCCAAAAAATCTTACTGTGTGATAGGTGAAACTGCGTTGAACTTGCTTTGATCCACCAGAGTGCGCAGCCCTGCCCCCCCGGAGCACTGTTTTACCGCGTTATATCCGAATTCATGTTATATTGGGTCACGTTCTGGCGAGGTAGCAGTGTACATAGTGTCACCTAGATTTAAAGTTGCCTAAGCTTTTAAAAAATCAGTAGTTTATAACAACCTCAAAGTTTGATTTTTGTCTAAAATTTGGTATGCTTGCTCTCAGTCAGGAAGCATTGTTTTCTGAGATTTTCATCAAAACCATCAGAGCCATTTTGTGGCATATAAGGAGTGAAATGTAGGGTGGTTTTTTCTTTTTGGTTAAGAGTGTATTTTTTTCTTCCAAGAAAAGTGTTGCAGCCTTTTTTGAGCAGCCTAGTGCTTCAGCAGTAGGTGGTGGGAACTTGAAATTTGACAAGGACTTAAGCGTTTGATTATAGAAGCGTTATTATCCCTATTTTGCAGAGGCGGAATTGTAGCTCAGAGTTATTTACCCAAGATAACACAAGAAGTTTGAGGCAGAGGCAGGAATAAAACCCAAGTCTCCTTTGTTTCACTCAAGTCCCTTAACCATAAGACCATCCTTCTTTTTCAAGTGGATCCCCTTCCTTATTTACAACACACAATACAATTAGAGCTAGATAACGTCCACCAAAGTCAGTAGAAATCTTTCTGTTGACTTCAGTGTACTTTAGATCTGGCCCTTAATGCAGTGACTAAGATAGAGGTGCACTGGAGCTCAAAAGAATTCACTACACAACTTTGCATCATACACTGTCCAATAGTGTATGGAGTAGTGTTCCTATGGGCAAAAGTGTGAAGTCATGTAAGTATTGTGTCATAAGGCATATATAAAGGGGGTAGAGTTAAGGTTGTACAGGCAACCTTAACTTTGTCATTTCCTGATTTTTTTGAGTGCTTCACTTTGCAGCCTCTGTGTTCTTTAATATAGATTCTTGTTATTGCTGATTCTTATGTGGACTATACATAAAATGAAAGAGGACACATGATAATATCACAAAGGATTTATCCACCTGAGATTGGGTGGACATATAATACACAACCAACGAAGCCCCGACTGAATTATTCCATTCTTTGGAGGCTGCCATTCTTGTAGTCTTCTTTGATCATGATAAGGTGACCATACTTGACACAGCCCAAACGGAAGGAGAGAGACATGAAGACATTGTATAAATAAATGTATTAAATCAGATTAGATCTTTAGATTGTGTTAGAAGAAGACTGGTGAACAAGTTAATACAGAGATAAATGCAGTAGAAAATAACTTAGAAACACTGGGCTGGAGACCCCAATACTCATGAGTCCGATACATACCATATTTATATTAGGGCCAAAGTTCTCTCTTTTATAGAAAACCAAGTAAATATGCCTTGTGCAGTAGAATTCTTTGGGGATTGAAGGAGAGAATCCTCCCCTAGCCCCACTGCTCTAGGGCTACTACTGGAGCAACTGGGTTGCAGCAGCCTCTGTGGCCACTAAGCCCTCTATGCACAGAACTTTGGTTGTGTATCTGTGAAGTTGCCGCTATGCTGATCATGATCATCACCCTTTTGCTGACCTTCCCCTTCCGCATCCCTACCCCCCCCCCCCACACACACACTTTATAGGGCTGCTGTGGAGGTCCTCTTAGGAAATATATCTGCAGCTCCTCTTTCCACAGCACTGGTCCTGCTGCATTCAGAACCATCAGCACCCTTTATCCGGCGTGTAGGATTTCCTCCTTAACATGTACCCATTAAATGAGTTCACATTTTTAGCATAATTTATACTTGACTGAAAGTAGCATTGGGGAATGTACCATTCGTGATATATATTCAATGAACCTAAATATCTCAGCTATTTACACCCACAAGGTCAGATTTGTAACCAGGATGGTAGAATGTGTACGTATAATATTTACATTAAAACTTAGATCCTGTAGGAAATTTTGTGGTGTTCCCCCCCCCAAAAAAATTGCTTTTCACTCACCTACTGGTTATGAGCCAAAACCTGAGAGCTACAGATCTAGAACAATCTTTTTCTGCTAAGAGTTATTTCCATGCATGAGTGTCCCATAGTAGCAGTTCCATAAAATAATTCTTGTGGCCAGTGTTCTATTGATTTCTTAATTTGGCTCCTTTACAATAAAATCATTTTCTCATGATTACTACACCTCTACTCTGATATAACGCGACCCGATATAACACAAATTGGGATATAACATGGTAAAGCAGCGCTCTGGGGGGGTGGGGTTGCACGCTCTGGCGGATCAAAGCAAGTTCAATATAACGCGGTTTCACCTATAACTCGGTAAAATTTTTTGGCTCCCGAGGACAGCGTTCTATCAGGGTAGAGGTGTACCAAGGGAATTTCTACATCAGCACAGCTGTCTTTGCCCAGGGAGACTAATTTCTGACAGCTGGCAAATAAAATAAAATAAGTTTATTGTTTCGAACACCCCAAACTGTTTTTCATGAAGATGTAATTTCTATATGTAAAGCACAAGCATAAAAGTAAATAAATAAATAAAATCTTTCTATAGCAACATAAGTTAGAGAATCTTGAGAATCAGGAACATAAACCTCAAATAAGCTTATTAACAAGTAATAGTGTCTTTAGTATATTGTATTTTTAAAAGGTAAAACACACATGCATATGTTTTGCTCCATGGCCAACCTTGACTGATGAAAGATTTGTTAATCTGCCTTACTATGAGTTATGGGTAATATTCAGTAGATTTAGAAGTGATTGAAGTTGATGCTGGCAAGAATATCATAATAATATTGTCCTTCAATCAATATAAAAACATAGGAACGTCCATACTGGGTTAGGCCAGTGGTCCATCTAGCCCAGTGTCCTGTCTCTGACATTGACCAGTACCAGAGCTTCACAGGGAGAGTACAGAACAAGACAATTTTGGAGAGATCCACCTGTCTTCCCCTCTTAGCTTCTGGCAGTCAGAGGTTTAGGATTGCCCTAAGCATGGGGTTATATCCCTGTCCATCTTGGCTAATAGCTGTTGATGGACTATCCTCCATGAACTTATCCAGTTCTTTTTTGAACTCTGTCATATTTTTGTCTATCACAGCATCCCATGGCAGTGAATCCCACAAATTAATTGTGTGTTATGTGAAAAAGTAATTCCTCTTGTTTGTATTAAAACCTATTAATTTCATTGGGTGAGCCCTTGTTTCTGTATTGGGGAAAAGTGTAAATAACACTTCTCTATTCACCTTTTCCACACCATTCATGATTTTATAGACCTGTATCCTATCCCCCCTTAATTGTCTATTTTCTAAGATGAACAGCCCATATTTTTTCAGTCTTTCTTCGTATGGAAGCCATTCTATACCCTTGATCATCTTTATTGCTCTTTTCTGAACCTTTTAAAGTTCCACTATATCATTTTTGAGATGGGGTAACTAGAACTGCATGCAGTGTTCAAGGTATGGGCACACCAGGGATTTATATAGTGGGACTGTGATAGAAAATAGGACAGAATATATCTGTTTCCTAACAGTTAGCCTGTTTCACCGCTGTTATGCATTGAGCTGAAGTTTTCAGAGAACTATCCATGATGATTCCAATACTTTCTTGAGTATAGTTTAGAAATTATCATTATATATGTGTAGTTAAGATTATTTTTTCCAGTGTGCATTACTTTGCACTTATCAATGTTGAATTTCATCTGTTATTTTGTTGCCCAGTCACCCAATTTTGTGAGATGCCCTTGTAACTCTTTGCAATCAGCTTTGGACTTAACTATCTTGAGTAGTTTTGTATTATTTGCAGATTTGTCCACCTCACTGTTCACCCCTTTTCTGAGATTATTTATGACAAACTGCACCAGTTCCAGTACAGATCCTTGGGGGACACTAGTGTTTACCTCTCTCCATTGTGAAAACTGACCATTTGTTATTACCCTTTGTTTCCTATCTTTTAATCAGTTACTGATCCATGAGTATACCATGACTACTTAGTTTCCTTAAGAGTCTTTGGTGAGGAACCATGTCCAAGGCTTTCTGAAAATCCAAATGTGCTATATCGACTGGATCACCCTTATCCACATGCTTGTTGACACTCTTAAAGAATTCTAATAGATTGGTGAGCCATGACTTCCCTTTACAAAAGCCATGTTGACTTTCCCCCCAACAAATCATATGCCTCAGTGGTCTTAGCTATGGCCATGTCTTTTTCCTTTTTTTAATTTTTGTTTTCTAATCAAAATGCACTTTCAAATGTACTTGTCTTGTGTGTGATGCATGAGAATAAGAAACTGTCATACACTCATTCTTGATAAGTATCTACATGATTAGGGATGTATTTATTAAGAATTCCAGGTTCAAGCTGGCAAGATTTTGTGAAATTCATCAACTACTCAGCCACTCTCTGAGTCGAACTCATTTTTCACTTCTTATGCCATGAGATGAAGACTGGCCTTTTAGGCAGGGAATTGATCATGTGGGATGCAACTTCAGGTGATCCTTAGTCAGAGCTCTATGAAAGGATTACGAAAAAACTGCAAAGTCTCTACCAGTGTGGTAGAGGAAAGGGAATGCTACTCCAAACCACATTGGTAATCAGGTCAAACTTGCACACATGCTATGTTCCAAAAGAAAATTTAATTAGCTAACACAACACAAAATGTAGAAGAAGGAAATCCATACTAATTGCACATGCACACACATGCGCCTGTGCATGTACACACACACACATACACACATATATTTCTTTTGCATATAACGCTACTTGTATCTGAGTTATCTTGGATACTGCTAATTTCATGTCTGTCAAAAAACTGTAAGATTAAACATTGGGACAGTCAGATACAAAATATTTGAAATTTGCATCCCTATAATTGGACGTTTTGTAGATTAAAAATGGATTCTTTTCCTTCTGTCATATATTGAAAATATAAATGGAATTGCATAATTGTCTAAAATCAACTGTTATGTCCCCAAGGAGCAAAATAACTGGTATTCAGTTCAGTATACAAAAGATCTACATTATGCTACAATTTTGGAAGGGCAGTATAGATTGGGTTTTCTTTTTTTTGATCTCAGATAAATTTAATCCCTACAAACAGTTTTGCTCAAGGTCTCAAATTGTAAATAGGAGCAATCTTAGTATGGTGTTTAAATTAAAAAAAAATCAGTGGAAGTGCAGTATTGTTCTTTAAAATGGAGTTATTTTCTCTTTGAGAGCAAATGTAGCTTGCATCTCAAACTGGGTATTATATTTTCTCTATGTATTATATACAGTGAAAGCCACTTTTACTAAACTCTGATACTGTGACTCTTACGGTGAAATAATATAAAGTCCAAAATTACCTCAGTGAAGTGTAATGTAAACATTTTAATAATGGCTATAGTGAACTTTTTCTTATAGTAAAGTTGATCTGTTAGAAAAATTTTCTCTGTAAAAAGGTTCCACTCTCCATTGATTTATTTACCTTACAATGGGCCAAATTCTTCTGTACTTACTCCAATTGAAATATTAAATTTCTCCATAAATAGTCCCTCTGAAGTCAATGCTTATGGCGTAAGGGGGTATTCAGAACAGAGGCAACTCCAGAAATTTATCACATAGTATGCACAACTGAACCACTCTCACGTTCAGGGCCGGCTCCAGGCACCAGCCGATCGCGATCATGGGTTTTTGTTTTTTTTCCCGCCGCTTGGGGCGGCAAAAACCCTAGAGCCGGCCCTGCTCACTTTAACTTAAAATGCCATGAGGGAGGAGCTGCTGGACCAAATTTCATGGAGTGGTGTTGCAACCCATTCCACAGAGTCACCGCACTACTCAGCTTTGGCCCAGCACTGGTCTGTCAAGGAGCCACTGGGGCAAACCTGAGTGGTGTGGCGAGCTCATACGCCATGTCACAACGTCACTTGGTTTGGTGGCCTTCTCAAATGGGGAGGCCTAGGGAAAACCGATCCTCACCCTGGGCAACCCTGCCTCACCCTCCCCTTCCCCCCGTTGGTCCCCTGGCCTATGATATAGCCAGTGGGTACCATGCATACAGCTTTGGGCACTAATGATTCAGAATAAGTAAGGGTATCATAATCTGGTCCTGTGTAACTAATTTCAAATGTTATCACAAATCCTTGCATATCTGTTTAAAGCACACTGTTGTGGGGTTTATTCAAGATGAAATGTTTTTAAAAGTCTATAGCTAATAGCCAAAGTGGCTACTATGATTTAAATGATGATTTCTTATGGAAGTTGTTCAGAGAACTAATGTAATTCTCCTTGAGGTTTTCATCATAAAATGCCACATCATTAAATAGCACCACTTCCCAACAGGAACAGAACAAAATAATTCTGTTTATTTTTTTGCTGCGTTCTTGTTCTAAACCTGTGGCTAATTACAGAAAGAAAACAATATAGAATGTCCACTCAGGTTTCAGGCATTAATCTTGTCCATCTGTTTCTCTGTAAGTTCTTGAACTTCCATATTTAGCATAGCAAAATCTATCAGCTTCCTTCTGTCATCTTCTTGCAGTTCAAGATAAGGTTGATACTTCATCTAGAATCAGGGAGATCTGCATATACGAGTGCACAAAAATGTAGCACTCTTTGCTTTTCTCAGTTCTTTAAAACATTTTGAATGGAATTCACTCCTAACATGAATTCTGTCCACCTCTTCAGTTCCACTTTAGTCCTCAAAATAAGGGGGAAGGTGGTGCATAGACTTTGTGCCAGGCTTCTGCAAAGTGGTAGCTTTCACGCTCTCTCACTAGGAAATATATACCTACCTGTGTCATATAAAACTTGGTTTTGAGGGGGAGAAGCTAGATTTCACCTGAAGAGTATAAAAGTGTAATGATGCACACGACCGTGCTACAACTTTTGAATGCTCAGGTGGAGAACAGTTCCATTTGTTTAGAAGTGCGAGGAAAGACATTTTGTTGTATTCAGTTTCATTACTTCCTTATATCATTAGCATCTGTGGTTTCTATGATCTTCAGATGCTTTTCTTGCCAGGAAACTTGTGTTTCTGTTACACTTTTAGGCAGACAGTACTGGAAAGTTTACTCATTCTGCGTGGATATGACTCTTTCTCAAGGGATTGTATATTTGGAAAACCTGTTTCCATAAAGTATCAGGCATTGTTGTTATAATTTAACTTAATCCAGATTCATTATCCCATACCTACTGTTGTAGATACATATTCGTTGTTTCTTACACTGTGACTCATGGAGACGTGTGAGTTTCCTGATGTGTTCACGGGCACAAACGCATGACCCACCCTCCCCCCCCCACCCACCCACCCAATCAGGCATGGTCTACACTAGGAGGTTATGTTGAATTTAGCAGCGTTAAATCGAATTAACCCTGCACCCGTCCACACAACAAAGCTATTTAGTTTGACATAGAGGTCTCTTTAAATCGATTTCTGTACTCCTCCCCGACGAGGGGAGTAGCGCTAAATTCGACCTGGCCATGTCGAATTAGGGTAGATGTGGATGGAATTCGACGCTAATAGCTCCGGAAGCTATTCCACAGTGCACCACTCTGTTGACGCTCTGGACAGCAGTCCGAGCTCGGATGCTCTGACCAGCCACACAGGAAAAGCCCCGGGAAAATTTGAATTCCTTTTCCTGTCTGGGCAGTTTGAATCTCATTTCCTGTTTGGACATTGTGGTGAGCTCAGGAGCACTGGCAACAATGCAGAGCTCTCCAACAGAGGTGACCATGCAATCGCAGAATAGAAAGAGGGCCCCAGCATGGAGTGATCGGGAAGTCTTGGATCTGATCGCTGTGTGGGGCGATGAGTCCATGCTTTCGGAGCTGCGATTGAAAAAACGGAATGCAAAGATCTATGAGAAGATCTCCAAAGCCATGACGGAGAGAGGATACAGCTGGGATGCAACGCAGTGCCGCGTGAAAATCAAGGACCTGAGACAAGGCTACCAGAAGACCAAAGTAGCAAATGGACGCTCCGGATCCCAGCCCCAGACATGCTGTTTCTACGAGGCACTGCATTCCATTCTAGGTGCGGCCTCCACCACTACCCCGCCAGTGACCGTGGACTCTGACGATGGGGTATTGTCGACGGCCGCTTCCTCGGAGATGTTCGCGGACGGGGAAGATGAGGAAGGAGATGAGGAGGACGAGGCAGTCGACAGCGCTTACAACGTTGATTTCCCCGACAGCCAGGATCTCTTCATCACCCTCACGGAGATCCCTTACCAACCCTCCCAAGGTGTTAACCCTGACCCTGAATCAGGGGAAGGATCAGTCGGTAAGTGTTTTAAACATGTAAACATTTATTTTGATCAGAACAGGAATGGAATATTAACAATGGGTTTTTCCATGATTATTTTGCCCTAGGCGCTTTACTTTTTAGTCCTTGCCAGTGCAACTACTGCAAAAGTATCTCCAAATGTCCAGTTTTGCATGATTACTTTGCCCTAGGTGCTCTACTTTTTAGTCCTTGCCAGTGCAGCTATTGGAAAATTGTGTCAATATGTCCGGGGATAGAGCAGAAATCCTCCTGGGACATCTCCACGAAGCTCTCCTGGAGGTAATTTGAAAGCCTTTGCATTAGGTTCCTGGGGAGAGCGGCCTTATTACGTCCTCCATGGTAGGAAACTTTTCTGCGCCAGGCTAGCAGCAAGTACTCTGGGATCAGTGCCTCGCACAGCATGGCCGCATACGGCTCCGGTTTTTGCTGGCATTCACGCTGCATGCAGTCTTTCTCTGTGTCCGAGATCCTCATCAGAGTGATATTACTCATGGTGACCTGCTTTAAATTAGGGGAATGTTAGTATTGGGACTGATTGCCTGTTCCTTTCCATAACTGTAACCGGCGGTTTACAGCCACACGGTGGAGGCAGGA
This sequence comes from Trachemys scripta elegans, assembly GCF_013100865.1. Classification (NCBI taxonomy): domain Eukaryota; kingdom Metazoa; phylum Chordata; order Testudines; family Emydidae; genus Trachemys; species Trachemys scripta. The sequence goes on from NC_048299.1 coordinate 88,554,430, forward strand.
CAGGGGCAGCATACAGGGATCTTTCCCGGGGACAGCCACGAGGGGGGTGGAACAGGGGCAGAGTTCATGCTGGCCGGATTGCCGGCAGCAGGAACTGGCCAACGCTAGGGGCACTGCTTTGAACGTGAAAGGAGGGCACTGCTATAAATTAAGCTTTCAGCAGCCAAAAGTCTACGGCTTACCATGTCCACCTGCTAGCCGAATTCTGCTGTCCTGCCCTGCTTGTGTGATCTGTACTCCAAGACCCCAGGCACTGAATGCAAAGGCCGAAAATTCGACCTTGTCCTGAGTGCGCATGTTATAAGTGCTGTGCATGGTCTTGTTCACAGAGAAAGACTATGTTCATTGTTCACAAAAATGTATCTTTGTGAGGAATTCACTCCCTTTTTCCCATCCCACAGCTGCGAGTGTCTCCCAACCTACCCCGGCATCCCCCTCCCAGAGGCTGGCGCAGATTAGGCGCCGAAAGAGAAGGACACGGGACGAGATGTTCTCCGAACTTATGGGCTGCTCCTGAGCAGAGGCGGCACAGCAGACCCAGTGGAGGGAGAACATGTCACAATACCAGCCATCACACAGCGAACGGGAGGACAGGTGGTGGCAGGAAGACCAGCAGGCGACTTAAACGCTCCTTGGACTAATGAGGGAGCAAACGGACACGCTCCGGCGCCTTGTAGATGTTCTGCAGGACCGGAGGGAGGACAGAGCCCTGCTGCAGTCTAACCGCCCTCCCCCGCCACAGAGTCCCATCCCTCCCTCACCCAAAGTCCCAAGAAGGAGGGGCGGCAGGGGCCGTGAAAACAGTCACTCCACCCCTGCAGACTGCTCAAGTACCAGACGGCTCTCATTCCGAAAGTTTTGATAAGTCCTTTCCTTCACTCCAAAAGCACCTCCCCAAGCCCCCGTCCCAGTGTCATCCCCTAACTGTGTAGTTGTTAATAAAAAATACGTTTCTGTTCATTACTGTTTCCGTCATGTTCTTTTAGAGGAGAGTGTGTTTGAAGGGGGGAAAGGGGGCTGGTAATTGGAGAGGACAGTCATCTTTACCAGGGTTCAGACACGGGGGCAGGTTCAGCATCAGGTCACACACACATTGCAGTCACAAGGCACCCTGGTCAGTCTGGGAGGTGGTTTTCATGTTCTGTGTGGGGGGGCTATGTGAGTTTGTGGCGGGGGAGGGTGGTTACAGATCTTATGCAGCGGTCCTTAGCCTGGATGACAGAGCCACGCAGCAGGGGATCTGTAACCGTCCTCCCCTGCCACAAAGTCACATAGCCCCCACACACAGAGTCCCGAAAAGCAGGGGTGGCAGGTTCCGTTGAAACAACCAGTCCACCACTGTGGACCACTCTAGGAGCAGGAGCCTGTCATTCCTCGAGTTTAGAAGCATCCTTTCCATCACTACACCCGCTCCCCACCATAGTCTGCGTCCCAGTTTCAACCCTTTACCACGAAACCCTTAATAAAGAAAACGGTGTTAATGAACAAAGTTCCATTTATTTTATTTTTAAAGGTGTGTTGGAAGGGGGGCAACGGGGTGAAAGGGGTATGTAACTGGAGAGGATAGTCAACATTAAGTGGGTAAAGAAACGGGGGCAGGTTCAGCTTCTCTTTAAACAAACGTAATAGTCACAGGTTACCCTGCTCACTGTGGAACCTAGCTTTCAAAGCCTCCCAGATGTACAGCGCATCCCGCTGGGCTCTTCTAATCGCCTGGCTGTCTGGCTGGGCATAATCAGCAGCCAGGCAATGTGCCTCAACCTCCCACCCCGCCATAAACCTCTCCCCCTTGCTCTCACAGAGATTGTGGAGCACACAGCAAGCTGCAATAACAGTGGGGATATTGGTTTCGCTGAGATCAGAGGAGTCAGTAAGCTTCTCCATCTCCCCTTGAGACGTCCAAAAGCACACTCCACCACCATTCTGCACTTGCTCAGCCGGTAGTTGAGTTCTTTTTCAATGTCCAGGGCGCCTGCATAGGGCTTCATGAGCCAGGGCATTAGCGGGTAGGTTGGGTCCCCGAGGATCACTATAGGCATCTCCACATCCCTGACAGTTATTTTGTGGTCCAGGAAGTAAATACCTTCCTGCAGCCATCTAAACAGACCAGAGTTCCTGAAAACACGAGCGTCATGAACCTTGTCGGGCCATCTGACGTTGATGTTGGTAAAACGTCCCCTATGGTCCACCAGTGCTTGCAGCACCATTGAAAAGTAGCCCTTTCTGTTAATGTACTGGCTGGCCTGGTGCTCCGGTCCCAGGATAGGGATGTGAGTTCCATCTATAGCCCCACCGCAGTTTGGGAATCCCATCGCAGTGAAGCCATCTATGATCACTTCACGTTTCCCAGGGTCACTACCTTTGAGAGCAGTAGCTCAACAATTGCATTGGCTACTTGCATCACAGCAACCCCCACAGTAGATTTGCCCACGCCAAAGTGGTTCACGACTGACCGGTAGCTGTCTGGCGTTGCAAGCTTCCAGAGGGCTATGGCCACTCGCTTCTGGACAGTCAGGGCTGCTCGCATCCAGGTGTCCTTGCGCTTCAGGGCAGGGGACAGCAACTCACAAAGTTCCAGGAAAGTTCCCTTACGCATGCGAAAGTTTCGCAGCCACTGTGATTCATCCCAGACCCGCAACACTATGCGGTCCCACCAGTCTGTGCTTGTTTCCCGGGCCCAGAATCGCCATTCCACAGCATCAACATGACCGATTGCCACCATGATGTCCACGGTGCGGGGTCCCGTGCTTTGCGAGAGGTCTGTGCCACTCTTAGACTTAATGTCCTGACTGTGCTGCCATAGCCTCCTCGCCTGATTTCTCAGCATCTGCCTCTGAAAAAGGTGGATGATAAGGTGCGAGGTGTTGACAACGGCCATAACTGCAGCGATGGTCGCAGCGGGCTCCATGCTCACAGTGCTGTGGCATCCACGTTGTCACTCATCAGAAAAGTGCGCGAACTGATTGCCCGCCAGCGCTTTCAGGGAAGGAGGGCGGGAGTGACGGCTGAATGATGACAGTTATCCAAAACCACCCTCGACACATTTTTTTTCCCAGCAGGCATTGGGGGCTCGACCCAGAATTCCAATGGGCAGCGGGGACTGCGGGAACTGTGGGATAGCTGCCCACAGTGCACAGCTTCCAATGTCGACGCTTGCCCCATTAGTGTGGACTCACAAAATCGAATTACTGTTCTTAGTGTGGATACACATGTTCGACTTTGTAATATCGGTTCCACTAATTCGATTTAAGTAAAATCAAACTACTCTCATAGTGTAGACATACCCTCAGTCTGTTATGTTATTCTACATGCCTTACAAAAGAGAGAAAAGGAACCTTGATTATATAATTGACCAGGTGGTAAAAGAGTCAAGATGTTTCTTGTGTCTCTTGCACTTTTTGTAGCAATGAGGAGGAAATTAGGATGGATGGGAGACATAAAAGGAGTGAAGGAAAGATGAGACCAAGTGACTAGGTTCATTCATCCAGTTGTTCACATTGTATGAGGCTACCATCTTAGCATCAGGTGAGATGTGCAGATGAGATGCTTCCTTTTTCTTCACCCTGTGCTTGAACTGTCTGTGTCTACAATCATGTGTGAACATGCACAAACACAAACATCTTGACTCTCTCTATAAAGACTAATTTTGCAATATGTATTTTATTAATTAATGTTTACTCATATATTTGTTTCGATACTCTTTATTTGTTTATCTACAGATTTGTTTTTGTTTGTTACACTGTATTTAAGCTATAATGATTTGTAATATAGAACACTCATGGATGTGAAACCTATGACTGCAAACACAAAGTGTGACAGCATATAGGTTTCTGAAATGAAACAAAACGGCAAACTTGGAAGCACCACTTAGATACAAATCATGCATTAGGTGATAAAATTATATTATACAGTACTTTTATATATCCCACTGTTGTTAGAAGTGGTGACCTCCTTCTCTATTTCTAGGACTACTAGTATGGATTTAAAACACTGTTTGTTTGAATTTACTTTAAGTGCCTATTTGTGTTTTGGCTGAAATAAAAAAAAATCCTTCAAAACTATGTAAAGTTTGGATTATGACATTGCAGAATATACGTTGTAATTGAGATGCTTATATTCCATAGCAATAGGCACTATAAATGTAAAAAATGTTTTGGGGATTTAAAAAAAAAACAGCTGATCTGATTTTAAATTTGTAGTCTTTTGCTCTGGGGTCAAATTAGGCCAGCTCGCCCATGCTTAATTACCCATTCGTTTTAATGACTACCTACTTTTAACATCAACCTGGTCTTCATATTAATTCCCCCAAAAACTTATTCAAGTGTAATTTGGCTTTCCATGGGAAGTGCAATATAAACTGAGTTGTCTCTAAAAAGAAGAACAGGAGTACTTGTGGCACCTTAGAGACTAACAAATTAGTCTCTAAGGTGCCACAAGTACTCCTGTTCTTCTTTTTGCGGATACAGACTAACACGGCTGTTACTCTGAAACCTGAGTTCTCTCTGTCTTTATGTTCAGAAATATTACTAGAATTTTTGTTTAAAAATAGCAGATCATCATTACCATATTTATATGATGTCTATTATAATAGAGTATTAATAAACACAGAATATAAAGAACATATGTGTAAATCTGTGTCAGCCAGAACTCTATCTATTGAAACAGCAAACAGCATAGCAAACAACAAACATACATATTTAGCTCCATTAGCCATAATTACCTTTAAAATATCAATATATGCACATCAGTATAATTGTAAGATATATGTTATCACTATAATTCATTCCATTATAATGAGTGGGGGATAGGCAGTACATCAATGTAACTAAAAACAAAATTTGATCCAGTTTACACATAGGTGTCCATCTGTTTCTGTTTACCAGGTTAATAAATATACAGTTTGCTGAATCTACAACTCTGATGAAGCAGCCAGTAGTGTCTTACAATAGCAGCATAAAATCCTGCAGTTTACTTTGCATAGGTGCACCGCTGGTCCCACATGGAGTCCCATTGACTTTAGTGGGGTTCTCCATGCACACAGACCTACACAGGTGCAGCAGTGCACCCATGCATAATGAATTGCAGGTGTAACTCTCACCTCAAGTATGACAGCCATAACAAGCTGTTGGAGCTTAGGGCAACGGTTTCCCATCTGTGCCCCTCCAGCAGCACAAAGAAGGTCTTAACTAGCTACCCAGGAATTTTCCCAGCATAGGGGAAATCTCCATATGATGCAGTGTCATTTAGTGTAGAGGACAATCTGGCCTTCTGTTTTTAGATCCTACTCTTGGCCTCTGCCATATTCACACACAAACACTTCCTGCCAGAAGAGATGAGCCATAGCAGGATCTTCACCCCTCATATGCAATGAATTCCCCTCAGATCCTTGCTCTTTGATTCACTAACTCCTTATAAGCCCATCTCTGAGAAACTCTCAGTAGCCCCTATTACTCTCTGAAGAACTTCTACTACCTCGCTCCTCTTCAGGGTCAGCCTCGAGTCGTACAGAAATATGGAGTTTCTCTAGACCATGGCATCTTTGAGATATGGATTTATAATAAAATGCTACAAGAAGCAAAAAAGTCTCTTACTCTCCTAAATCTCATATCTCTAAGACATTGGTTTTCAACCTTTTTTCATTTGAGGACCCTTAAAAAGTTTTGAGTGGCAGTGCGGACCCCTTTGGAAATCTTAGACATAGTCCACAGACCACAGGTTGAAAACCACTGCCCTAAGAAGTTATCCAGTTAACTTTAAAGATTGAGGATAAAAAGGGGCGGGGGTGTCCCCAAAACCAGCACAGTTCTTTTATGACAGGGAATGTGCACCAGATAATTCAGGTGGCTATAATCAAGGATGTAAAGATATATTCTATTAGTTATTATTTTGCCTAAAATAAATTCTAGAACATTAAAACCAGAAAATTCAAAAGTTACCTTAAATTTGTGAAAAATAATTTTTTAGAAATTAAGATTTTACAAACAACGTTCTCTCTGCCCCCATTCCAGACTCCAGCATGCACCATGTAATCTGCATTATCCACTTGATAGACATTGGCATATGTGCTAAGTATTTCAAATGCCTTTTTTAGATTTTTTTTTCAACTACTCTTTGTTCTCCACATGTAACAGGTAATAAGGACCTGATTTAAAAGTCTATTGAATTCAAGTGACTTCATTCCACTGACTTCATTGGACTTTAGATCAGGCCCTAAATTTGTTTTGGAAAATGAGTTACAGGTCATTGTAGTCTATGCTGGTATTTGTACAGTAGCTGGAATGATAGTGATTATCTGGTTGCATTGGGATGGCTGGGTCTCATGCTCACACTGTGATGGAAAATGAGATAAGTATGTTGGTGTATATATTTTGCATAGAGAAGGTGCTGGAAACAGATCTGTAAATAGTAGCAGGTGTTTGGGGACCTGATGTAGATGATGAGATGTGAAAAGGCTCTTGATAGCCATTGTGGGAGGTTGGAGGTACAGGTCTCAAGTGTATTGGTGAATAAGTGGTTAATGCTGATGTATCTCTTTCTGAAGAGTCACCTACACCATCACAGATGCAAGAGTATAGCCTTTGAGAAAAGAATCCCAAAGGGTTGGATATACAGCCTCAAGAATGTGTGTGTAAAGAGGTAGGGGTGTGCCAGAAAAGCCTAAGCTTTGGAAGTCCTGAAAATGTAAGCCAGAGACATAAGACCTCCTCAGTAGGAAGGTTGATCTTCTGGTATATTAGGATAATAATTTAAGCAAACAATAGACAAGCAAGCAGCCCCTTGATCAAGATTTTCAAATTTAAGTAATGATTTTGGATGATTTTTGTCTTAATTTTTGGGTGTTCAACTTGAGACAACTTAAACAGACTTGATTCTCAGAAAATGCTGTGCATCCATGCTCATTTTCAGAAAACTCATTCTCTGAAAATCAGGCACCCCAAAAATGAGGTAGTCAAAATCACTAGTCACTTTTGAAAATCTTGGCCTTTACTTCTTATTAAATGTATCTGAAATTGGAAATACAAGAAAATTACAATATGCACACTTTGGATGATTATTAATAATAATTATAATTTGTCCACTTCAAAAGATAAGTTACCTTGGTAAGAATATTTGTTTTGATGGTGGAGGAAATGTTTCTTAGAAGGAAAAAGTAAATCACTATTGCACATATAAGAAAAGTTCTCAGTTCTTGTTGATGAAAAAAGTTCGAAGTGAACTGCAGCTCTTTTTTCCAGCTGATACCTGCCACAGATACTTTTATTTCAGGAAAGTTAGACAGTCTTACCTGTTTGCCAGAGACTTTGGTTTTGTATTTATGTCAGATGCCAAATGGTAAACCTATTTCTGTCATGTTTTAATCAGCATGGGGTAATCTAAACATATTCAATAGGTCTACTGACCTTTTCCTGAGCAATGGAAAACTTTCAGCAGTGCCAGTGCTGTATTTTTATACCACTATTATTTACAGGTCTTGTCTTCCTTGCTACTATTTCTTAGAACTGTCCTTGAATAAAAAATAAATGTGTCAGTCAGGCTTTTAGTCACACCTGTTTTTTAATAGAATTAAAATGGACATAACTTTCTTAAAAATAGAAATGTGTGTTTAGCCAATTTGTTTTATCTGAAAGTCATGTCTCTAGGAACAGTTGTTTAACAATGATGGTCAATTTCTGCAGTATATTAACAGGTAATATATGAAATAATTCTGAATCAAATACACTTTTATCAATTTACCTTAGAGCAAACACTAGACATTTTGAAAAAGTTTTAAAAACATATTTAAAAATTCTTATTTACTTAATTAAATATTTACACCTTTAAAGTCAACATTAGTTTCAACAACAAAGATTAGTATTCATTAATTTATCAACAATTATACAGTAGCAGCTAGATACCTATTGTCATTACAAATCTTAATGTAATAGAGGTGAAATTTAAAAACTGCTGTCCTTTTGACAGAAATAAAATCAAACAAATAAAAAAGCACAAATGGTCTGAAAGATACTTAACCAAATGTTGTTGCCTTACATTGTGCACTCACTAGACTCAGATTTTGGAAGACCTGTAAAGAAAGTAAATTCTCTAGGCAAGAGCCCTTTACGGAGAAAGCCCTGCAGTTGATTGTGCAGTGTTTAACCTCAAGAATAAACAGGAAAGAGCCTTCCAGCTGATCTAAATGTCACAGAGGGAAAGAGTGAGAGGAAACCTCATCTAAGATGGCTGGGTTACAGACTATTCAGGACTTTAAAGGTTAGGATGCACACCTTGAACTGACTCGGAAATGACCATGAAGCCAATGGGAAGACTTGAGTACAGAGTTATGTATTCACAGTGGCCCATTCCAGAGGTAGCCAGCTGTATTCTCCACAAGTGGGATATTCCAGGCGGTATACTTCAAAGAACTCCCTCCCAAAGCCTCATTTCTTTTGTAGCACCTAATAATGCTAGCCTCTGTTGAATGCCTCTTCCACACAATATTACATTATAGGAGATGAGAGTGAGATCAATGAAACAAAACAAAATAAATTATCTAATCCTGCATTCTAATCTGGCTCCCTCAGTGCATCTTGTTTTATCTGTGTGTATCTTTTAAACGGTAAGATTAGGGATCAGGATCTGTCCTTATATTTATCTCCACTTCAGCAGCAAGTAACAGTGATGGAGGTGACAAATGTGTGGGTGACAGTGGAAAGATCTCCCAATCAGAGGAATAGTTGCAGGTTTCCGGCCAGTTGTAGTTAATGAACAGTACAACAGATTCAATAGAAAACAAAGACTTGGAACCATTTTGGTGAAAAGCAGCCACATGTCTCCCAGTGCCAAGAAGCATCAATTCCATTGTAGCTATACAGAGCTCTCGCCAGGCTACTTTTGTCCAGGCCTTTAACTCATTCAGGCACTGTGTAATGATGTAATCTGGGTTAATTGAAAAAGACACATACAGCTGAGTATCCTCAGTATACAGGAGCCGCTGCAGTCGCCCATATTTCACAATCTCCCTCAATGTACATGGAATAAGAGTAACAAAATGGCTCCGAATGAATTGCCATGAGAGGACCCTCAAAGAGAATGAGCAGTTGCCCAGTGCTACTCTCTGGGAGCTCTCAGAAAAGCCATTTGGTCCACTCTGGCAAGATTCTGCAGATCGCAATACCTTGGTATCAAAAGCTGCAGATAGAGCTGATAACAACAACACTGACATCTAAACCTTGTCCATTTCAAGAAGGAGATTATTAACCACTGATATCCGTGCAGTCTCATTTTCATACCATTTGAACCAAGACTTAAGTGGGATCTAAGACACTGAAGGAATTCAGGGGCAGCTGAAGTTGGCCCATAACTACTTTCTTAATAGCCTTCCTTAAAATTAGGAGAATTGAGACAGGACAACAACTGGCAGGGTTATTCATGTCTAAAAATGGTTTCTTGAGTGAGATTGACACCTCTTGGATTATCTGATGAACCTATTGTCTCTTCACTACCTTTAAGGCAGTATAGGACTGCGATGGATTTGGAACTGCTGAATGTAAGTGTCACAAACTGATACATAATTACGAACCTACATTGTTTAAACCCTTGTTATATATTGTACCACACTTGCTTATTGCAATGATTGTCCTATGAATGCTTAATTATTTCTCTCTGTGTTGCTGCCTGTCTGTCTCTCACTCACATGCTGCCTCTTATCTCCCACGATACTCTTTGTTTTTCACATCTAATCAATGTTAATTCCACCCAGGGTGTAAATTTATCAAATTATGTGTGTTTGAGCCCATCCACTGGTGTATAAACTAAGCTTCGTAGGATGCACACAATATTCTCTTTGTTCTGTAGCAAGGAGAGACAGAGAGAGAGAGACCTGCACAAAGAATTCTAGATGAGGCAAAGGAAAGTTATTTTTAGGTTGTGAAGGAAAGTTGATGAAAGAGCTAGAACTTCAGGTTGCATTTATTTTCAATGAAGTGAATCTTCATCATGCATAGAGCTTATTTAAAAATAAACTATACTCAAAGCTTTGAATAAAGATGTTGAAAGTTAAAATGTATGTAACTTCCTTACTATGATGTCTGATTACTCAAAATGGCCTGTCTTCCAAAGTTCCTTAAAGATACAGTGCTAGTGTTTCTTAGTTTTTAACATTAGAATGATAATTACAACTGCCTGCATTGCCCCTCTCCCATGGAAATACCTGAAGGAGGAATCTTGGGCAAATAAACAGCTATAAGAGGATTTTTCCTGAGATAATTCCATTATGAAAGCATATTTTGCCCTACTAGAATGGGTGATCTGGGGATCCACAAGAGCTTATTGCACTCCCTTGGACTTTTCTCAAACTCCTGTGCTGTGCAGGTCCACTGGAGAGTTCATGTAATGTTTGTTTCACACACAGAAATGTATACACAAGATTTTCAAAACAAAAATGTCAAATACCATACAGGGTCTGTGGGACAGGTTCTCTGTGTAAATCAGTACAGTCCCATTGACTTCAATAGAATAATGCCGATTTACACCAGCTGAGAATCTGGCCCTATGTATGTACTGAAGTTAAGTTGTGTATGAAGCTACAGTCCACAGTCCCAGTTTAAAATGCGTATTTATTGTCAACTGTTCTGAAATAGCTTTCTGTAAAAACGAGATTTCGTGTGTAGTGTATGGGCCGCATTTTGCATTGCCTTTCTCACATGGAACATAAGGATTGCCATACTGGATGAAATCCAAGGTCCATCTAATCCAATATCATGTCTCCAACTGTAGCTAGTACCAAATGCTTCAGAGGCAAGTGTAAGAATCCCACAGTAGGCAAATGCAGGTTAATCTCTCCACAAAGATCTCATCCTAGTCTCTGAAAGTTAGAGATAATGAGGACAAGGTTTTAAGATTAATTTTGATAACTCTGGATACTCTTGATAGCCACATAAATATCCAGTCCCTTTTGGAATCTTGCCAACTTCAGTGAATTCCTCAGTTTAATCACCTGTTGTGTGAAAAAGTATTTCCTTTTCTCAGTTTTGAATTTCCATTTCATTGAATGTCCCCTTGTTCTTCTATTATAAGACAAGAAGAAGAGAAGTTCCCCATTTCCCTTCCCTATTATTCATTATTTTCTGTACTTTTATCATCATGCCCTTCTTATTCATCTCCTTTATAAGATAAATATAAACTATCCCAGTGTGATAGGGCCTTCAGTGGCCGAGCAGCCTAGTGGCTAGATCATTGGTTAGGGAGGGTCCTGGCCCAGGGTGCTGTGTCGCTCACCCCTAAGCAGAGGAGATGGACCTTCCTCCCAGCCGTGAGGAGGGCTTCGGGGCCTGTTTTCCTGGACTGCTTCCTATGCGAGTCCTTTTAGTTTGGCATGTGGCCCTGCTAGTCCAGTTTTCCCGCAGTTGGGGCTTGTTTGCAGGTTCCCATTGGCAGGGGAAGACTTACTTGCCTCCAGTGTCTGCATTGGCAGGCAGGTTGCTGACCTGTGCCTTCAGGCAGGCATACAGAGAGCTCCTGCCTCTTTGCCAATCAGCCCCTGACTGAGCCAAGCTCCCTTCTTTTCTCCCCCCTCCAGGCCTGGCATTGGGTGCAGGTATAACGGGGCGGGGCTAGCTGAACCCACAGGTGTTCTTTAACCCCTGCTGTGCCTGGATGCACAGGATTCAGTCTCTCTGCTCCTTCACACATCCCCTGCCCCTATGACCGCATTTGGGGTCTGCCCCCTCTAACTGCTCTCCACCATCCTGTGAAAAGAAGTCTGCATTCAGATGGGCTCTGGCTCTCCTGGCCTGGTGCTGAATGCGGAAGGAAAAGGGCTGGAGAGAAAGGTACCACCTCATGATTCGGGAATTTGTGTCCTTCGTGGCGTGGAGCCAGCGGAGGGGGGCATGGTCGGTAACAAGGGTGAAGTGGACACCCAGAAAATAATAATGGAGCAAGTTCATGGCTTATTTTACCACTAGGGCGTCTTTCTTGATTACTGAATAGGTCTTTTCTCACAGGAATAGCTTCCTGCTAATATATAGGATAGGGTGTTTGTCACCCCCTACTACCTGCGATAGAACAGTTCCTAGGCCCACGTCTGAGGCATCTGTTTGTAACAAGAACTACTTGGCGAAGTCAGGCTGTACAAGACAGGTTCCTGAGAGAGTCAGGCCTTCAGAGTTTGAAATGCCTCCTCACAGCCTCTGGTCCACAGGATCCTTTTAGGACTCTCGTTCTTGAGGAGATCAGAAAGGGGGGCCGCAATGGAGGAGAATCTTGGGATAAAGTGGCGGTAATACCCGGCTAGTCCCAGGAATCGGCATAAATGCTTCTTTGAAGACGGCATGGGCACAGCTGGAGGGCCTGGACTTTGTCAACCAAGGGTCAGATCAAGCCCTTTCCTAATGTGTACCCGAGCTAGTGTGGTGTTTAGATGCTGCATGTGATTATTAGAACTGGGAGCACTGGCTGTTGGGAGTCTGAAAGGACAGGAAACAGGAAGGAAGAGGGAGGAGTGAGGAGGCTGAGTGAGAGTTACAGAGCGTGCAGTTACAGCTTGATAAAGAGATTTCCACTGTAAATAAAGTTCTGTTCAAGTTTGTTAATACCTTGCCTGGGTGATACAACAGGTAGGTGGTCTCACTCTTCCCCAGGTGACATATGGTGGGGTTTGCTGTCAGGTCGGTCTCCCGGAGGAACTGCAGGATCGATGTCACATTTCTCCTAGGGAGGAAGATGCCGGCGTCCCTCACAATCCTAGGGTCCGTAGGTGGTTCCATCTTTTAGGGACATTGGACTCTTGGTTGCAGCCAACCCCAAAGGGGGTGTCATTATGAGGGATTTGCCGGCTAGATAGTTCTCCATGAGCTGGATGGCATCCGTCATGGTGTCAGCGTGATGCCGCAACACCCACTCTCTTCCCCCAGGGGGCAGACAAACTGCTCAAGTAGGACCTGCTTAGCAACCTGCGTCCCCATCTTTGCTTCTGGTTTGAGCCGTCTCCAGCATGAGTCATGCAGTTTCTGGGCGACCAGGTGGGGTTGGGCCCCCCAGTGGGTACCGCTCCCCCCGGAAGTGTTGCAGGAAGGTTTCCTCCGAGATATCTAGGGTGTTGAGGATCGCTGCCTTAACTTGGACAGCAGTAGGGTCTAAAGCACAGTATGCGGACTGTACTACCCCGGTTAAGTATGGAGCAGCACTGCAGCCCATTGGTCTCTAGGCCACTGGGCTACTGTGGCCACTTGCTCGAAAGTCTCTAAGAAAGTCTCAGGATCATCGTCAGGCCCTATTTTGGCAAGCCCGATGGGGCGGGGTTAGGCAGCTCTGCTGGAGCACCAGGTCGCAAAATGGATGCCACCTGTTGGACCAGCTGCTGTTGTTGGGCTGCCAATTCGCGAACTAGCTGCTGCTGCTGCATGACCATCTGCTGCCAGAGTTGTTGTTTCTGTTGATGGTGGGTGTTTTGCTCTGTCATCCATTTCAGCAGCTGCTCCATCTCCATTCATGTGTTTGTCCTCGGGACTTTCTCTCTCTCTCCCCCCCCCCCCCTTTCTCTTTTTTTTTTAAATTCCCTTCAGCAGGGACTAGGGCGATGTCCCCACTCTCCACCATTTGTGATAGGCCCTTCAGTGGCCAGGCAGCCTAGTGGCTAGATCGTTCGTTAGTGGGGCTGAAGGGGGACCTGAGCTCTCCTTCTCCCTCAGGTCCTGGCCCAGAGTCCTGTGTTGCTTACCCCTAAGCAGGGGAGATAGACCTTCCTCCCAGCCGTGAGGAGGGCTTTGGGGCCTGTTTTCCTGGGCTGCTCCCTATTCAAGTCCTTTTAGTTCAGGGTGTGGCCCTGCTAATCCAGTTCTCCCGCAGTTGGGGCTTGTCTGCAGGTTCCCCTTAGCAGGGGAAGACTTATTTGCCTCCAGTGTCTGCATTGGCAGGCAGGTTGCTGACCTGTGCCTTCAGGCAGGCATACAGAGAGCTCCTGCCTCTTTGCCAGTCAGCCCCTGACTGAGCCAAGCTCCCTTCTTTTCTCCCCCTCCAGGCCTGGCATTGGGTGCAGGTATAATGGGGTGGGGCTAGCTGAACGCACAAGTGTTCTTTAACCCCTGCTGTGCCCAGCTGCAATCTCTCTGCTTCTTCACACCCAGTCTTTTCAGACTCTCAATAGAAGACTTTTTCCTGACTTTCTGAACCCCCTCTAGTTCTGCAATATCCTTTTATTATTTCTATTTGTATACTGTATGCCCTAGGAGCCCCAACTGTGCAAGTTGCTGTACAAACTCAAAGATAGGGTGGCCAGTACTGTACACAGTATTGCAGATGAGGCCACACCATTGATTTATATGAAGGTATTATGATATTTTTGTTACTATTTTCCATCTCATTTCTTATGAGTAACTCCATTGTCTTTAAGAGGACTATTAAAGGCCCCAGTTCAGGAAAACATCCCTATTCAGGAAATCACTTAAAGATTTGCTCAAATCCATCCCTATTTAGGACAGAACATAAGCACATGCCTGAGTCCCATTGAAACACAAGACAGTGGGCTGTAAGCTTGTGTTTAAAGTTCAGAATGTGCTTTAAGTGCTATCCTAAATAGGAATCAATTTAAGCATGTTTTAAGTGTTTTCCTGAATCACATCTTAAATTAGAATGGATTATTAAAGTTTGCTAGATTAGGCTCTATATTATGGAACATCAAATGGCCCACAAAAAAACAACAAAGAAAACAATATAAATTTTTTCTTACTGAAGAACTCAGTTTCCTGTCATTTTTGGCAAAGTCATTAATCTAACTTATGTTAAAATCAAAAGAATAAAAGGCGGTATAACTTTTTATGAGTTTTGTAAGAAATATGTAATCCCCTTAGTTGATTTAACTTTGACTTTTCAGGTTTAGATGCTTTTCTTATATTTAAAATTTTCTTTTTACCTGAACTTCATCACTAACTGGAATAAAGCTGCCTATTTCTTCCAGTTCAAAACTCCTATTGTCAAAGTTCTGTTTATAACTTGTTAATTAGATACCCGATACAGAAGGCTCATGCTTCTTGGAAAAGAAAATCTAGTAAAATCTAAGAACATTTTTGGTCAGTCTAAAAAATACTGCATTGACACAATATTAGATTACATGTACTGCCACATGTAGATGTACAATACTGTATTTGTACAATATATTATAATCCTGCATCTTTGCCAAACATGTGAGATCAAAGATAGTAATTACTGTTGTTGAAGTCAGATACACCAGAAGAAAAACACAAGTCTGAAATTACTGAAACATCATGGTAAAGAGGAACGGAGTTCCCAGAAATATACCAAAAAAATGAATGCTTCACAGTTAGGAAATGAGTTGGCCAGAGATATCCAAAAGCAGATGAAGTCTTCTTGACCTGAAGAAAGTATTTATCATCTGTCTGAATGTCTACCCAACAACTTTTTTTCTCCTCTACAATATTCTTATTTAAAATAAAAATGTTGCAGAGATTAGCTGTTGCCGTCATCATTTAATGAACTAGGCTTGTGAAATACACTGATCTATATTTTGTTTAGACAACTGATTTGTAAAAAGAAGCAATATTTCTATGAAAGCTGTGGTATGCATTATCAAACAGGGCATTAGAAAGCCAAAGAATTAAGGATTTAGAGCTACCTGTAGGTTTTGGTATATTCATCAGCATAGAAGTATTTGTTTTTTAAAAAGTTAAATTTCTATCACTTCTAGTTGTGAAGAAGGCTTTTACAATGTTTTTAAATCAATTGCACCAATGATCTTTTTGAAAATGCAGCTAGACAAATCTAAACAATAACATCAAGGCAGAGATAGATTATCCACACTTCCAGTTATCTCAGTGGAGGTGAAAAAAATTAACTTTGAATTCATTTGCAACAATTTAAAATGACGTTCACATCTGAACAACACATCAGCAATAATGACAATAATACATAACATTCTGCCTTTCACCTTCCAAATGCTTTGTAAACATTATTAGCTAATATAAAGCCTGATTGAAGTGAGAGGGAGTTTTATGTTCACAAAAGGAGAAGTAAGCACTACATACATGCCATAATCTACTGGATTTTATTAATTTTAAGTCATATAAAAAGGGACCGTAAAGGCTGTTAACAGAGTCCCTTTAAGTCCATAGCATAAAGTAGGGGAGAGGAAGGGAAGTCTAAACCAGAAAGATAGTAACTGGACCAAGTAGCTCCTTATAAATTATATTTGAAGGTGAAGTATAAAGGATTTTGAGGGTTGTCTTAAGAAACTGTTTAAGAAATGAAATTATTAACAGAATAATAGTAATTGTAGATAAAGATTCCAACTACATTTACTCTTTAAAAATCAAAATATTTGAAAAATCAGTTTTTATTTATCTGCAAAAACCTACTTTCAGGAATCCATGCTTCCCTTTAAAAAGCCGGTGACATCTCAAGCACCTAAAACAACTACAGGGAGTACCTTTAGGACTTGGCAGGTAAATAAAGGAGGAAATAGTTTTCAAATATTTTGTTTTAAAATATCCCAGGTTGTCATTTTTAAATCTATGCACATTTTGTTATTAATGTTGACTGGTAAACAGTTCTTTTTGTAAAATAACAACTTAGCAGTTCACCTTCAATAATGTGTAATGAAATACAAGTCCTGCAAAATTGCAAAGTACCTTATATTCATTGTGTGGAGGCATATCGACATACACAATCCTCACTGTAAAAATTAGGATAAAAGGTATGTCTGATTTTTTTGTAAGAGCTAAGGAGAGTATATATATTTACAGTATAAACTTGTTCACTTGCTTCATTATCAAAGATTATCACTCACACCTCTGCAAGTAACCCCTATGACTTCACTGTGAGCATAGTAGTCTATTCTGTTCTATTTAGAGTCTTAGTCTGTGCTCATCACTTTAGTATCAGAGTGCCCTCCAGTTGTGTATTAAGCGACATTACTAACATCTGTCATGAGTTTTTCTCATCCTCTCTCCAGGGTGAGAAGTATGTGCAGTGGACTATCTTGTGGTGTTAGGGTTTTTTATTTTGTTTTTTTAATATACACGTTGCTAGGTATTTATGTTTGAGAAAGCAAAGTCAACAAAATGTATCCACAGGGTTTGGCTCCAATGCTGCACATAGCTATACGCACACTTAACTTTAAACATGCAAGTAGTCCCACTGAAGTTAGATTGACTACTCACGTGCTTAAGGTTGAGTACATCATAAGCATGTGGAGGATTGAAGCCTAAGGTACTCTCTGCTTGAGTAAGGGTGGCAGAATATATCTCTTATGTAATATCAATAATATATTATTTGATTTTACAAAATACAGAGTAAAACATATTCCCTTCCCCCAAATACCTTATAATATATGAGAGACAAGACGGAGAAGGCAAGACACTGGGTAACAGTTCAGGGAAAGGAAGGTGTGAAGAGATTATTGCTAGGGGAAATAAAGTAGGAAGAATTTCCACAGAAAATTGGTTTTGAGGAGGGATTTGAAGGAAAAAATAGAAGTGAAATCCTTTAGAACCAGATAGGATATAATGTGTATGTCACATCATTTTAAAAGATAAATCAGCATTTTTATCTTTGGTTAATTTGCAAATTTCCCAGATGATAATTCAAGGTCAAAAATTATTGCTATGCCATGAGACTCAGCTGCATGTGTGCAGCTCACTTTCCCAAAGGCATTCTCTCTCTCTGAATCTCAAGAAACCACTGCTGAACTTGTGCAAACAGAGGAGGAAGCTGAGCTGGAGTTAAACCCTTAAAACCTGATCCTGCAAACACTTAAGCATATGCATAATTGTACTCACATGAGTAGCTCCATTGAATTTAGTGGAACAGAAGTTACGCACATGCTTAAGTGTTCACAAATTCAGCATTTTACTGACCAGATACTAGGCAGTTCTCCTGACCCTTGTCACAATGGTGTGAACTTTTCTTTCAACAAAGAGAATGTAAATTGACTTTAGGCCAGTAATGATTCTGTGGCAATTTTCGCAAGAATCAGGGTGTCTTAATCCACTTCCAGTTGGTTTAATTACATTTTACTTACCTACATTTTCCCCTGTTTTCGGATACACTATTCTTCACTTTCTCTCTTGAGCTGCTATGAGTGTTGCTAAATGGCTTTTAATCACTGTTAAATGTTTTAACTTTTAAATAACTTCACCTGAGCAGTGGGTGAAATGATTCCTACCTATGTATATTTTATATGGTGAATTAGTAAAATTTTGAATTGCATTGACTTCTACCTGGTCTTATGTAATATTACATAAAAAATTACATTACAAGAATGTTCAGGTTGAAAAGTCAAGCACTCAAAAGTTAGGAAATGCCAGAGTTAAGCTTCCCCATATGTATTATGATACAGTCTTTATTACATAATCACATCCTATTTTTTCCACAGGACCCCTACATCATTCAGTGCAGGGGATAGATGGTGCTCTGAGAATGAATCAAGGTTGTATAGTGAGTAAGGCTGTTGTTTGTAGGAGCTGTGCCTCATTTGTTACAAGTGTTGTGAACGAGGCAGGTGATTCCAGGAAGAGAAGAAATGGTTTTCTGGTTAAGGAAGTTGAATGCCACCCTGGAGAATTGGATTCTATCCTTTCTTGTATTTCAGAGTTGTGAGCTGGCTTAATTATTTAAGCCAAATACTTACATTAAAATGTTCACAGATGGCCATTAACTTTGTGTTCAATTTCTACACTTGACACCAGATTTGCAGAAGTGCTGAGTGCTTACAACTGCAACTAGACTGAAAAATCTGACTGGAGCTGTGCTTTGAATATGTAATATGCTGTACATGTGCTAAGTACTCTGGAAAACTGGGCCCTAGGTGTTTCAAATTGGGCACCCAAAATTAGAGGATGTTTTGAAATTTTTGGCTTTAATTGCCTTGAGCCAGTTCCCTTGTGTGTCAGTTCATGTGGTAAGAGCTGTGCAGGGACTGGGCATGCTCACTGAGGACGGAATCTTCAGGGAATTTAACCACTAAAGTCAAACAAGTTGAGTGTATGAAAACTGAAATTTTTCAAAGGCTTATACCTTGTCCAATTTCACAGGGATGCAAATGATATAACCCTGACACAAAGGCCATCCTCCTGCCAAATGTCAAGCCATTGCTCCACAAAACTGGCAGGTGCTAGGGTTTCTAAACTAAAATGTTGTTTAAAAAAATGTAACAAGGGCAAAACATATTTTCCCCTCATCTCATTCTCAGAAATGGCTGAAGAACTTTAGCTGAAACTTTAAAAAAAAAAACAAAAAAACCCCAAAACAAAAAAAAAAAACCCCTCATACTGAGGCTGATACTCACTGTGGAAAATTTTACCCAAAATAGTTAAAATTTGACAAAGTTATAAGTGACTAAAAGCAGGGTATTATAAAGAGAAGTCTCAGGCAATGTTAACTACAGGGAGTTCTACCAGTTGTAAAACCATCATTAACATTAACTGTTTTTTTTAATGTTTCAGATTCTTTGAATATATATTTCTCTATAAAGATGCAGTGATGTTTCAGATTGAACAAGTCACAAAGCTGTGCTCAAAGATTGCTTTGACTGAGCCTTGGGATCCTTATGATATTCCTGACAACTCCACTTATGAAGATCAGTACTACATCGGGGGGCCTGGAGATGAAATTATGGTACAAGAATGGTCTGATAGAAAACCAGCCAGGAAATGTAAGTATTTGGTTTTGTTTTGTTAAAAAATGTCTGCATTTTCTTTACCCAAGATATAATTTTCCAACTGACTGTTAGTATTGGCTTTCATATTACCACAAAATTTGCAGGAAGAAATAACATGTAATAAATATCCAGCACATACTGTATATCATATTAGTGCTGTATTGTATTAAAGAAAATGTCCCCATTATTTAAGAGTTAAATATCTGAAGAGCATATAATGGAGTTGTTTGCATGTCTCAGACAAAGTTTGGGATGAAACCACACCATTTTCCCATTAGAGTCCAGTAATCTGAGCCCAGAATTATTCATAAGAAAATCTATAATATAGAGAAACTCTTTCACAATTTCAGGAGTAACTGCACGTGACCTGTGTGGCTTGGAGATTATCCAGTGACACAAGGATTTCTTGGAGCCAACTAACAGAGGGCACCGGGGCTGCATAGGGTTTTACAGGGCTCCCTTGGGTCAAACATATGCACAATAATCACTGAAGGGTAGCATGTGAGGTCTCTGCTGAGAGCCAGTAGTCCACTGGTAATCCTAATAATTTCAAAATGTATGCATGGATAATATTTGAGGAGTTATGTATCTACACTGGAAATTATGTTCTTAATGTCCTGGTGTTAAGGCAGATCACCAGGAGGTGACGTACCTTGGACGGGTTCCTTTCAGGCAGGGAGTAACAGGTGCCTATCTCCCTGTATGGTCATTTGGGAATTGTGTATTGTATGCCTCACAATGTAGACCTATTTGCATATTGAGCCAGTTGTTGATTAAGAGATTGCAAAGTCTACAAGAAAGGAGTATATAAGCATCCTGTTTATGAATAAGGACAATGGATTGTTCTGATATTTCTATGGATGCAAACACCCTGGATCCTTTGCTGAAAAGGCAAATTGACACCATGTTTTGCCTCATGAAAATTGGGTCACAACCAACCTGGCTGAAAAACATTGGAAGGACTTTGGGTGAGCATTGCTCTACAAGACAAGTATCTAGTTAATTAAGTCGGGTTCTAAAATATGTTATGATTTTATTTGATATGTGACCATTTGTTTCCAATACTTCTACCTGCTATTACTTGAATCACTGTGCTTTGTTAAATAAACTTATACTTGGTTTCACTATAAACATATCTAAGTGCTGTGTGTTAAGCAGAGCCGTGATCTTAAGTGGAACTGGTAAGCTGGGGTGTACTGTTCCTTTGGAAACAGCGAATCTGTGAATACTACCAAAGTCCAGTGTATCAGAGACTGGACACTCCAGGGAGAGGTTGAAGAGGTCGTAGGTTAGAGTGTGCCTGTCGCTAACCTGTAGAGAGACAGTGGGGCCTACATAGACCTAGAGGTGGTGCTTGGTTTGCCTCTGACTGATAGAACTGGGGAGCTGTCCCATGGCAGGCATAGACAAAGCTTCTTCGCGCTAAGAGTAGGTAGTAGCAAGATGCCTCACAACCCTGGGTACCCCTGGGAAGCATCACACCGAGACCCTAACTATAAAAAAGAGTTCTTAAACCCCCCTGAATTTAAACTGAATTTACAGCATTATCCAGTTGATGTAACACTTATGGTTATGACCAACAAACTATATGGCTGGTTATGAACCTTAATAATCAGCCAAGGGAAAATATTTCTTTAATAAAAACATTAAAAATAAAACAAAGAAAAAGATTGTTAGAACTCTAACTAGACTGGATGCATCCTCCAACATTCCACAAGAGACACATCACCACCCATGCCAGGAAAATTTTTATTCAGATCCAGTATTGTTGGCAGATTTATGGAACTTAATATCCAGATAGTATCAATTTGCACTCTTGAAGTCATTTGAATATGCCCGGCTATATTGTACACCCACAATTATTTTTGTGTGTTTTATATGATAATATTGAAAGAAAACAATGTCTTGTTCATATCCATCCATCCATCCATCCATCCCTCCCTCACAACTAATTTGGCTTGGATTCTTATGGTAAGGTTATTCTGGTTTCAGTGGAAATACATTGTACTTTAATAGCATTTTATTTTGCATTCATTTTTATATGAAATTCACTAAAACCATCACAAGCAGGTCCGAAAAGGATCCTGTAGACTGTTTATTTATATATGTTCACTAATGTATTATGACTTTCTGAGAAGTGTTTTGAATTATTGCTCATCTTATCAGCCTTTATTTAGATGTTCTGTATGTATATCACCACTCAAATTGTTTTGTTAATGTGGACTGAATTTTAAAATGGTAGAATAAGTGTGCATGACCACTCTTTGGATAAGAGAAGGCAGGGTCCACTAAAGGGCTGGAAGAAAGAAAATATTTGTCACTAATAGGAATTACTGAAATGCGGATGTCACTACATCCAGCACGATGGTGTATATTTTTCATCCCTTAGGGGCTGGAATCAGAGTTTCTGTAATAAGAAATACTAATTAGTAGAAAGATCTCTGGACTTGGTAGCATCTAGGCTTTAAAGCTTAAAAAGTATCAAGTGGTTATATTCAGATGTATTCTTCCTCTCCATATCTTAGAATTTAATTTGTAATGTATGTTAACCTCCCTGTGATTGAGCAAGGAGACACATGGGAATTGGTGCACTGGCCAATTTTGAAATTTCTGTGCAGACTCTAGCTTATGCAAGGATACAATGCTGGAATAATATACACATGCAAATTCAAGAAGTATAACATTTTTTAAAAAGCCAAGATAGAATCAACAGCATTAAAGTGCCTTAAATTCTTCACCTTTAGTCTTACTGTTAGAAACTCAGTTTTTTCAAATTATTTGTTAGACAGTAACCAATTTTATATCAACCTTTATAATCCCAAAAGAGCCTTCCACAGAAGAAACCCCTTAATTATTACACCAAAGGAAAGATATCTGCTCTGCCAGTGTCTAATTATGGCACCTTTTAAAATCTGTATAATAAAATACAATACAATTCAGCTTTGAATTGCCTCTTTCATACAAACTGTATCCCAAATGCTGTGAAAAAGTAGGCTCTAGTTCAGCCAGGTGTTTGAGCACATCCCTAAAACTATACAGTCACCAAGTTAAAAAGGGGGAAGAGAAAAGTTAAGGGGTGCAGACAAGAGAGAAAATAAATGCTCTGAGGTGAGATTTAAAAAAGGATGGTGAGTCAATGAAGCCCTTCTAGATGGCAGAAGCTGCAGAGAGAGAAATTCTTGCATGAACAGTGGCAAAATTACATGAGGTGAAAAAGGGGAAACTAGTGGTGGAGGACCAGAGAGAGAGAGAGAGAGGAGGTTGGAGAGTTAGTCTGGACTAAATCCATGATGTATTCTCCATCTCAGGATACAAATTTTGTGTTCTTGACTTGTATCTTGCAGTGGAGAATAGGGTCCAAGGAATGCAGTTTTGAATAGGACTTCAAATGAATGGAGACTAGGGGAGATGCTTAGGGAGGTGGAAGTTGCACTAATGAAGATATGGATGAAGATTTCCACAATGGGGCCAGGCAACGGGAAGGCTTATATGGGCAATACTGTGGAGAGGATGATGGGCAGATTTGCAGACAAAGGGCTGTGGGAGAAGTAAAATTTAGGGAATAGGATGATGTCAAGGGTTTACAGAGAGAGGGGAAGAATGAGTCAAGGAAAGAGGTAGAGGAGTTGGAATTGAGTTTGGAAATGCTCCTTCTTTTCCAGAATGAACACTTCTGTGTCTGAGATAGTTAGCTAGAAGAAAATGAAAAGAAGCCATGTATATTTTCATTAAAGATGTGACAAAAGGCAAAATATATACAGCTGAAGTTCATCAGTTTAAAATTGGCAGTTAGGAATTAAGATAACTATAAAGAATGAAGGTAGAAGGTTGTGGGTCTCCACAGAGGAGGAGTCCTGGTGAAGAGAAGGAATTCCCACCAAAATGGAGAATGAGTGACTTCATAGGTAAGAGGGAATCAGATATCCTACATAGCTCTGGAAACTGAGTATAGCACAGTGTCAAAGGTGGCTCTGAGGCCCAGCAGTATTGAGAAAGAGCCTTCAGTAGCAGAAGGACGAAATACATTTGGCAATGTGTTAACTACGGGAAAGAGAGAGGTTTCCAAGCTATGGGCAGTGTGAAGACCATCAAGGATACTGACCTCTTAATCTACATAGGACCAAATGTGGGATGCAGTGTTTGATGTTTATTAGAAATGTGGGACACAAAACATTTTTTATGCAGGAAACACAAAATGCCCCGGAGTTCCTCCCTTTAGTGTAAATGACTCCTTCTAGAACTTCAATTTCATGGTTCTTTATTTGTGAGGTAAATAATTTTTGAGAATAAAAAGGAGATGTCAAATTTGTGTGGAAGGTAGGTAAATTTAGGACTAAAATAAGTCATGTCCCTCCAAGTGAGGGACACGTGGGAACTATGAGAGTCAGATGGACAGGTAAGAGAAATCTACTTTTTTGATTACATTGATGAGAAATGGATATTTACATGTAGTGCTGCAGATTTGCCATGGCACTTTGTGATCAAAATCATTGGCAAATTTAGTAAAAGTCATAGGTTTAGGGGAAAACAGTGTGTAGAGTCATGGATATGAAAATTCAACTATACCTCTTTAAATACAATATACATAAATGCCTCCTTCTTCACTGCCCTTACCTCAATGCGGGGCAGGAGGAGGCACTGACCTTGCAGCAGTACCCTCTGCCTCAGCACAGCAGCCCTAATCCCAGCTCAGTGTAGAGGGAAGGCCATGGGGTGAAGGGCTGGAGAGCAAGCCTATCCCGCACTCACTTCACAGCAGCAGCTCCTGTCCCACGGGACTGGGCCCGGCTCCCTGCACTGGGCATTGCCACCTGGCATGTGGGTCACAGTGCAACTCACTCAAATTTGGCCTTGTCGCCAATCCATCATGATGTGAGGGAGCCAGGCCCAGTCTTGCAGGACAGAAGCTGCCACCATGGGATGTTCTCCAGCTCCTCCCACTGGGGCCTCGCCTCTCCACCAGGTTGGCGACCCACGTAGATGCTTCTCACGACCCACTGATGTGTCATAACCCAGGGTTTGGAATATAACTGCTTTATTAAAATGATGGGCACAAAGAAAGGTCTCAGACAAACAGAAAAGTCAGAGCATCCATGACATTTTTACCACCCTGACAAATTTACAGCCCTACTTATAGGTCATCACTTGTTTTAGGTGAATATAAAGGCAAAGGAAGCATGATGTCAGAAGGGTCCAAAGAGAGAAGAGAGAGAGAGAGAGAGAGTTGAGGAAGGGAAAGTAATGGAAGAGAGTAACAGGGGGGAGTTAGGGAGGGAGTATTGCCACAAATTAGGGCAATATTAGATTGAGAGAGGGAAGTCTGCAAACATGATTCTCTAATCAGAACAATTTCCTTGTAATTAGGGATTAACCCCTATTGGATTAACCCAATCCTAAATTGATTGCTGCTCTCCATTAGACTAGCAGATATCAACCCAGCTCATGACTTGCTTAAGATATGTGTACAGTACACAGAGTTTTCAAAAACTGCTCCAGAAATTAATATTCATCTCATGACTAAACATTTTATCTTGAAACAGCATGACAAACATTTTTCTTTTAATTTCTCCATTAAGGCTGGGATTTTCGAAGTTCTAGGTGCCCAAAATCTCCTGGGGCTCTTTTGAAAGTTGTCACTGAAGTCAGGAAAATATACAAATGTTCTCTTGTCTCTTTAATAACAATTTTAAAACAATTCATGCTTGTCCCATAAATTAGTCACACTTTGTGCTTCATTATAGTTGAGTCCTGGGTTGGCGTTTACACAGTCAAGGATTGTTACCCAGTGCAGGAAACCTACACCAAGAACTACAGCGTGACAACCTCCACCCGCTTTTTTGATCTACAGCTGGGTATCACTGACCCCTCTGTGTTTACCCCACCCAGCACCTGTCAGGAAGCCCAGCCAATAAAGATGAAAGATGAATGCTGATTGTGGACAATGGATTGCCACGTGCAAATAAATAATGACATGGAAGATAATTATTAATAATCAGCAACTGACGTATAACCTGATTTTCAATCTGAGTTTTATCTTTTTGGAATTGTGACTTTTCATTTGAAAGGGAACACAATATTTAATTGAACAGGAAGGTAAGATGTGTAACAAAAAGGATATCTTTATTTCAGTGTTTAACTAAATTAAACTCTGTTCAACCATGCACTTGGTGTGTTTGTTACTGATTATAAGCACTATTTTCGCTGTGAATATTTTTTGAAAGTTTCATTATTTAATATTTCAAAATGTCAACACGAATGTATATTGTGTTCCTATTAACATAAAAGAAAAGTTGGATATCGTTTATTACTTCTGGAGGGATTTATGGGATTGATAAAATATATTCTGTGTAAGAGCTCAACTGTAACCATAAAATGGCATAGCTTAAGCAGACTACACCAGAGTGATTAAATGCATTCTCTTGGGTTTTTTTATCCTTGCTCCTCAAAAAGCTTTCAGTCAAGTGTATGGGGGTTTGAGGTTGTTGGGTTTTTTGCAAAGAAACCAGAGTAACTATTCATATAATACTACGTGACTTATGTAATACTTTAATGGGGGTGGGGGGAATAAAAAATTAAGCCAAAGTTTTCTTGCATTTGCTAATCCTTCCCTGAAGCCTTTCTACAGAGTCTGATTAGACATATTTCTGTTTTCTTCATTTCTAATTCATGCTTTGTCAAGGCATTTTTGCTTTTAATCTATGCAAGGAAATTAATAGATACTGCATGCTGAATTGCTATAATTGTCTTATTTTCAGAAGTCTTTCTTTTTTCAGAGAGTATGAAAGGCCTTTACAATTTCAGGTAGAAGTAAAAAGCACCTGCTCCTGTCATCTAACTAGTCAAAAATAGATTAATGCACATACGGCTCCTCACATTGCAATTCAAATGAAAGACCTAAATGTGTGACAAAAGGGAAAATGGCCTTTTGCATGGTATGATTACAATGCACTATGATCCAAACACGAATGACAATCCTGCTTTTGTTTGCACCCATTCCTTTGATCACTGAACATGTTCATTGTTAAATCAGCATTCCAAAACATTATCATTCACATACAACTATTTGCTGGTGGAAGGAATAAGAGCTTAGTTATAAATAAATAAACAAAACCCCAAAAGCCCCAGGTAATGTACATTTTTAGCAGTATAAGCAGTACAGGACATTCAAGTGATATGGACTATATAACTGTCCCATCTTAGTGTTTCTGAAATGATAGTAAATGCTTTCATCTTCCATAAGTCTAGGATTTTATTTCAATTGTTACTTGATAATCTATGTAGGCCCAGATTCTGATCCCCTGACTTATATTGGGTAGTACTTTACTTTATGAGTAATCCTGCTGAGGTCAACGGGACAACTTGTAGAGGAAGGTGCTATTCAGCATCAGTAAGGGGATCACATTCTGGCCCTTAAAGATAGTTGTTTGAAAATATCCCACAAGACTTCCTCTTCTAGGACAGTCTTCATAAAGACAAAATGATGTAGGGTGACAGCAATGGTGGAGGATTATATACAGTGTATAATTTACTCACCAATAGTACCTTAGTTAACAAAAACCAAAGGCCAGAACCACCTTTGGAAGAGAATGGACCTAGGTACATTATTAGTTTCTTTACACCTTACTAGCTTTTATCACTTAGACACTGTGCTATAGAGTGTATTTTCCTTTCAGAGCTGGAGTCATGAAGGAATTTTCTTCAGTGGAGCCCTTCCTGCAAGTACACATGTGAAGTAGCTGAAATATAATTAATTAATGATATTTTCCCAAACATTAAAAGTTGATTGAGATGTGCTAATGGAAACTTGGATTTCCTATCAATTTAGTATGCATTTAGTCTGTGATTCCTCTATATTTTTGTGACAACTTAAATACTAATTGTATATTGTTTTCATTAGGGCTTCTTGTTGAAAGCTGGAAAATATAATAAACTTGGCTAGCAAACATGGAACTGTGACTCCACATCATTAGGAAAGACTTTCTTGTGGTTTAACAGATAACTATGTATTCTCTCTGTGTGCGGGTGTAATGCCATGTCTATAATTATATTGGTTCTAACAATAATATTAGATGGGCTTTTAATATTCATTTGCAGAAGTCTGTAACACAAAGTGCTTTTTAAAATGTCGCAGTGACATCCAAGTTAATTTTCTATGGCAAAATATATACGGTTTAAAACAATGCTGGTTTTGAATTTTTTAGTTCTGCTCTACATATTCAATAAAGGGACTTGTCAAAGAAAGAATAAAGAGCCTTGGGTTTGTTTTCTCATTGTTTTTAATGAGTGTGTCATTAAACAAAAAGTTTGCTTAGTTTGTGATCATTGTCTTCAACAGAGGCACATAAGGCCCTTAATATTGCTTATTGGCCCTTTTACACTACTCTGGCAGTGTTAAGTGCTTTATAGTGGA
Organism: Trachemys scripta elegans; assembly: GCF_013100865.1. Classification (NCBI taxonomy): domain Eukaryota; kingdom Metazoa; phylum Chordata; order Testudines; family Emydidae; genus Trachemys; species Trachemys scripta. The sequence continues at coordinate 88,582,491 of NC_048299.1, forward strand.
AGTAAATTACATTTATGCCCACTTTAAGGTCCGTTTCCACTGCCCGAGTGATGTAAAGGGGCTTTCATGTAAATGAGACTCTGGGACAGTAATTTCTTCACAACAACTATCCTGGGTGTAATACAATGATCAAACATTTTCTTTTCCCATTAAAATCAGTGAGGGCTTCAGGTTAGGGAGCACTTGTGAAAATCAGGCCATTTATTTAGGTGCCTCAATATAGATGTGAGGGTAAAATTTGCAGAAAAGTCTAAGTGAATTAAGAGCCTCAGTGGCTAAAAAGCCTAAGTCCCATTGACATTCAGTTAGGCACTTTTGAAAATTTTACCCACTGAAATTAAGTAGCAGCAAACTAATTGTCAGTGGGACTTAGACTCGTAAGTCATTTAGGCGTTTTTTAAAATTTTACCTCAGATGCCTAAATTTAGGCACCAATTCTCATTTGCAGAAGTCCTGAACATCCCCAATTCCATTTGACGTAATGCTTACACCATTGTTGCTTATATGAAATTGTAGTTTCTCTTGCAAGGTTTAGATGGAAACTGGCACTGCTACCGAACTTGAGATTGATCTAAAACTGGCAGCTAAATTCTAGCACTCGGTGATTAACTTGTGTTCAATGTGCGGCATTTTTGGTTCTCCACTTGGTGGGAAAATATTTGTACCCTTGTTTTGTGTAGAAAAAAACATCAGAATGCGTTGAACTTTAAAAGGGGAAAAGACAATTTGTACTAGTGGACTGGAATGCAGTACTACAAAGAGATTGTTTCACTAAAATTAACCTTGACATTGGGTTGTGATCCTCCTCCAGGACTGATCCCACTGGAACTCCATTGTAAATGGGACTAGTTAGCCACTCATGAATTAAACTGCAGAGCAATACCAGCAAGCTCTCTAGTGCCAAGATTTTCCCACCAAAATGTGAATATTGTGCTGTCCAACACACTGCTGAACAATGCAAGCTCATATAAAGTCTGTCATTTCATCAATGGAAAATGATATGCTCCAGCCTTGTTATCCCAAATGGAGTTTCCCATACACTTTAATCCACACTGGTTAAGATAAAACAATAAGATAGGTTTATTAACTACAGAAAGAAAAGAAAGTTTTTAAGTGGCTACAGGTAATGAGGCATAAAAGTTAGGATTGGTTACAAAAGAAATAAGATAAAACACACACTAATTGCCTAACTTAACAAGCTAAGTGAACTTAAAAGCAAAAGGGTTTTCTCACCATAAACTTACAGCAGTCTGTACTGGCTGAAAAGTCCCCCCCCCCATTCAGTTCTTTATGCATCATTGATGTCATGAGCAGAGATGAAGAAGGAGAGGAGTGAGGTCAAGCATTTTTCTCCCCTCTTTCTAATTCAATTTCTTGAGCTAGAAATATCTTTGCTGAGTCATGGTAACCAAACAGTCTCTTGTGGACATGAGGTTTCAACTGTCCTTGTGATGAAATGTAAATTTCTTGTTCATGCCTTCCCCCTGCCAGAAAATGGCTTCTTAACTAAGTGATAGCCCACTTGACTTTGGTGATACCTATCTTGAGGTGCCAGTGTTCTTTGTCTCCGAAGAATTGGCTTAGGCCTGCCTTTCTAACTCTGGAACATGTGATAGCAATGTTATACAGTAGAAATTTATAACTTTACATACAATGTTGATGCACATATTTTGCCAGGACAATAATGTTCAGCAGATTATGAGTTTTCAAATGATACTTCACAAGGCATGCTTTGTACAAACGGTGAACATGGGGTACAGACTGTCACAACATCATTCTGGTGACAAGATTAACACATAGGTAAGATATACAATATACTTCTCTTTATCTGAATGGCCTGGAAACATCTGAAACTTTCAGATAACCGGATGTTCGGCAAAACAGAAGTGCTATTTTGAGCTGCAGTTTTGCTGATATAGAAATACAGGGAACAAAAGGAGTAATGCTGATGTTTGCCTAATAGTTGGTTCTTTAGTAATGAGTAAAAATCCAACTTTATTGACTTTATTAAAACTCCAAAATGATATCAAACCATTCTAGACATAATTTGATTCTGAATTATTTAGCTTTTTTAAAAAATACTGACTAATCACAGTCTGTAGTTTGTGAGCATTTCTTTTTTGTTCGGCCTTCTAATGTAGGTATGCAACAGTAGAATCTGTAAGCTTTCTGCATCAGTCACTGAGAGGTTAGCTGAGAAGTTACTAACGGGTGATTACTAACATAGGGGTATATGGAGGGGACACTGTGGATTCAAATAACTAGGATTTTCAGATAAAAGGAATTCAGACACATGGAATTATACTGAATGTGGTTATCATAGAGGTAGTGTCACCCCTGTAGCTTTTCTACAGTACAACATTGCTTTTTTCCTTAATATATATAATTTTAAAAGGCTTTAGTATAAAGATTCATATGGATTGATACAGCCATTTCTGGAAGCAGATCAAAATGAAGGCCCAAAATACTTATTAAACAAAACAAGGTACCAGATTACTTAACACAAAACTCTCTACTATGAAAGAAAAGTAGGAGTACTGTTGTAGCCGTGTCAGTCCCAGGCTATTAGAGAGACAAAGTGCATAAGGTAATACATTTTATTGGTCCAGCTTCTGTTGGTGAGAGAGACAAGCTTTTGAGCTTACAATTACACTGACTCAGGCTGGTCTCAGAGCCTGGGTTCCAGCCTGTGCCTGAATGTCTACACTGCAATTTTTGGCCCTACAAGCCCAAGTTGGTTTACCCAGACTCTGAGATTTGCTGCGGTGGGCCTTTTTTTTTTTTACAGTGTAGACATACCCTTAGTCTCTCTGTGTCTTGCTACCCCATCATGTAACATGGTGATAATAGCATTTCTTTTCACCCCACTTTTTTGTCTGTCTTATCTATGTAGATTATAAACTCTCTGGAGCAGGGACTGTCAGGGTCTTCCTCCTGATGCGCGCACACAAAAAAATCTGTGCTTTATACATGTATTTCTACAGACGCCCTCTGACTGCACCCATATGTGCTAGCTGAGTACAATGATTGTGAATCGTGCCCTCTCCAAAAGCCAGTTAGTGCTAACTGAGCTCACCTCAGGCTCGAGTCAAACATGGCTAAGCTGGAAAAAGAAAAGAAAAGCTTACTGGACTCACATGCCATAGGTTTTTTGCAAGCTTGACAGCTCTAACAAACAAACAGTTCTGATGTCCTTGAAACGGCACCAGGTCAGTTGTCATTTTTATGTTGCAATCTACGTCACTAAGAGAGGTTTGAGTTTTGTCCTCGACAATAAAATTATCCTTCACTCAGAGTTACAAACTCAGTATCATTTTCAGTGAAAGAAGTGTTCTCTCAGTAGGCAAACAAGTTCATTTCAGTGCTGGTTTCTGTTCTTGTATTGGACTGGATTTGGGCATGTAGCTAGAGGCAGATTGTGCTACCCTCTGCCTCCCAGCAGTCCCTGGTTGCACAATCTGTGATACCCCTTTAGGGTACAGAACAATTCCCCCCCCCCAGTTCACTCTCCAACCAACTTGCTACAGCTAGTTCCCTCTTCCTTTCCAGTGACTTGCTGCTCGGGTGAGCAACTGAGTAGCAGCCTTTGCACTCCTTCAAGCACAGGGACACCAATTCTGGGCGACCTTTATGTGGGTTACGCAAGGATGGAAAGACTCTTGACTCCCTCCCCGCCACTGCACAGCTGCATTCCAGGGAGCCCTCGTCTAGTCATAAATCGAAATAGAAATTGAAAGCAGATGTCAAGCGGTAAGAGATAGTGTAATACATAAATAATCTAAGCCCTAGATGCCTGAATAATCATTGCATGGCCTGGGGTATATTTATGGCCAGCAAGCATGAGTCAGCTCTCCGTTGTCTTTCTTGGGCCAGGGACCTGTGTTGGAGAACTCTCTCCCACATGTGATACTTCATGGGTTGCTTCTAGGGCCTGGTTATTGAATCAGGATTACCCCGACTCTTTTTGATTTGGACCCTCTCCTTTGTTTTGATTTGATTTCCTTTTTGGTATCTTAACTCCTTGTCTTTCCTGGTTTTTGTTTTAATAGAGAGTTGCTCTCTTTTGTTTGGTGAGTGGTTTGCCTTAATGATACGGGGGCTTGCTCTTTTGCCATTTCCTTTTTCGGCTGGCTGGTGGTCTTTCCAGGTGGTTCTTATTTATTTATTTATTTATTATTGTAATAGTGTTAATTTACTGTACTGTCACTTTGTGCATATTCACACAGTAGGCACCTTCTACATGCATTCAATTAACTAAGTACATTTAACTGTGGCTCTGGGTACTCAGATATTAGTGATGACAAGTATGGCATAAATACAAAGGTACTGGAGGTTACTTTAAAGGGAAAAATTACAGTTTTACAAAAGGACATACATGTCTTAAAACTAAATCAAACCTTTTCACAAAGGATTATTTATGTTTCACACGTGTTCCTTAGCACATAGAGATGTTTTTCTCAACAGGAGGGAATTGTGTCTCAGTGTCGTCTGCTCTCTGTCCATACGCATGTATATATATATATATATCCCATTTTGCTGCTGTCAGGCAAAATACACCGTCATTGTTCCAGGTACGTCATGAAGTTCCATTGTGATTCCTGTGGAATGTCAGAATGAGAACAGAAGTAGAGGCAGCTCAGAAGCTGGACCAGAAAAACAGCTATGAAGGGTTGAATAGGAGTTATGCATTGCCCATGGGCAAATGAATAAAACATTCTGTTCCCATTAAAGCTAATTGGATTTATGCTGACACAACCAAGGGACAATGCACTCCCAACTGGTAGAAACTATATGCTCACAAAAAACTTATGCCGACAAACATTTTTTAACGTTTTTTTCTTTTAAAACTATACAGTCAGCTTATGAACAGCCACGTCTTGGGGTTTCTACCCATAAATATGAGAGTAGTGACTAAAAAACCAAAAGGACTCTTCTAATACCATGTGGAAATAGATATAAGCAAGGTTCTGTTGTATATCATCTGTGCTCTAGTAAAATACTAGCTAATGTTATCAGTATAGAAGCCTGTTAATGCCATTGCAGCCACACATCTCAGTCTGTGACCCCGCAAGTACAGCTGGCTGGAAAAATGGGGGTTTCCCCCTAGAAAATGTGAATGAAAATATTTTTGGTTTTCACTGTAATAGCAGAAAATTTTGATTTTTCAATTAAAAAACCAAACAAACCAAAAACAAAATCTGCACCCAAAGAATAAATAAATAAATTAAATTAAATTAGCCAAAACCTGCCAAAAGCCTAAAAAAGATTTTGCTTTCCGACAAAAAAAAATTCAGTTTGGGGGGTTTTGGTTTTCTAATGAAACATTTCCCAGAAGTTTTGTCAAATTTGTATTTAAAGAGTATGTGTAATAAAGTAACATCCCCTACTCACGTCAGAGACACTCACAATTAGGGATGAGCAAACTCATTTTGCCTAATTTCCAACCTACTCAAACATTCTGAGTTGTAATTTTCATCTCAGACTTGGACATTAAATGGCTCATGCTCTGCTTAGGAGAGGACCTGTGAAAGGAGCAGAGAGAGGAAACAAAACACCAAGAAAACAGGGTGAAAAGCGGAGCAGAGAGTGGGCAGAATGAGAGTGCACTGTAAGGAGATTGAAAAAAGGAGCAATATGAGAGAGAAAACTCTAATGAAGGAAGAGATACCTAATACACCAGAGAGGATTGGCTCCTTGGCCCCTTCTTTGGTTGCTTTGTAGGGAGTGGGGGTTTCTGGGATTGATCTAAGGGACACAGGGTCAAATTGGCCCCCGAAACCTGGGGGGATTGGTGGATGCCAAAGGTGCTTAAAGCCAACATTGCCCTGCTCTCCTCAACTGTGGCAAGTGGAGCTCTGGTGCAGATGAAGATCTAGTCCAGAGCATACTAAACAGACCATAGGCTGCCCTTTAATTTAAAAAAATATATTTAATCTTTCTTGAAAAAGTACACATCTGGATTTAAAGTAAGATGTTTTTGAGAACACCACAAACCCCCGAAGTATATTGCAGATTCACAAAATATCAAACACCACAAGGCTTTCTCATCTCTTCCTACAGTACACTTACTGCCTCTCACTAAGGAGATGTCAACACTGCTTAGGGGCTGTTTAACTGCAGTGTAGATGTTTGGGCTTGGGTTGCAACCCAGGCTCTGGGACCCAGGATCCTAAAGCTGGGGCTGCAGTTCAAGCTCAGATGTCTACACTCCAGTTAAACAGCCCCTTAGTCCGAGCCCTTTAGTCTGAGTCAGCCACAGGTTTTTAATTGCAGTGTAGACACATCCTGACAGACCCCTGGCCTGTGGAGATTGGTGTTAAACCTTTAACCCAGGGCTTTAGTATGGTTCAAGTGGTGCATGGGGCTTTGTGTGGACTCTGCTATAGGGTGAATTTGACCTTTAGGGCTTGATTCTGAGACATGCCAACTACTTGCAACTCCCAATTAAATAGGTAAGTAGTTAAGTAGGTAGGTAGATATTACTGGAAAGCAAAATCCTATCCAGTGGAAATTAACAGTCATCATGTATGACCCTTTCTTTTTCTTTCCAAGAAAAGCTTTCTTAACTGAGCTGCTGAAGTTGGAAATTAAATGCTCCTTACTCCTTTCCATGTAATTTCCATCTTGTGCTCTTTGTTTTCTAGCACACTGCCAAAACTATATTGCCCTTAGGATTATTTTTTTTCCAGTGATTTTACTCTTACAGATGTGAATGAAAACGACAAATTGGCCTGGTGGGAAATGTTCTGAGAAATAATCAAAGGGAGGAGTCTAAAAAGAAACAAGGCATGGTGATCTGTTCCCATGCACCTGCTGCTTTCCCACCACGTGAGCCACTTGAGCTGGAATTGCAAAACAGGCAAATGAGAAAATGAAGCCGCAGAAAGCAAAGAACTATGATACTTCAGAGATTGCTGGTAATATTGTATATATTATAGAGTACTTGCGTGACACATCGAAAGTGTTGCTCACAAATGAAATTACCGTCTCTGGAGGTTCTCTTTAAGAGCAGTAGTAAATGTTGGATAATATCCTAACAGCAAGTTGCATCTCAGCCAGCCAAAAACACCAGAGAAGGTTGGCCAAAGACAATACATTTTGTCCTGCAAAGATTCTTCTTTATTTACATGGCAGCTGCTGGAGGCATTGGCTCTTAATGGGCTTTGAGATGCATATAATAGGTACCAAGTGTTTGGTCAGGTGTTTCAAACGGTGTAAAGAACTTAGGTTCACCTGTTTCACAATATGTTTGTAGAAGTACTGTGCTCAGTGGTAAACAGCACTTATTTTATACTGAAAAATGTCACACTAAAATGTTCCATTGACTAATATTAGTTCCCACAAAAATTATGGGGACAGGTTGTAAACCCAAGACCTGGCCAACTTTTGACATTTTTATTTAGAAGAAAATTGAGTAGCACCTGGTCCCCCAAAAGTTTTCCATCCACATTGGCTATTAGATAAGACCTTTCCATTTGGATGTGGACTTCATTGCAGTTATGTAGCACTTTGTCACTAGTTTACTCTGATGTACACTACAGACAGTACAGTCTATAACTGAAGACAATTTAGAAATTGTACCTAGTTGAGAATGGGCTAGTTCATCAGTGTGACGTTGTGCAGTCTATATGGTTTTATAAAAACTTGATAATAAGTCAATATAATGTAACTGAGATAGTTTTAGAGAAAATACGGTAATAAGTGAATGTAAGTAACTGGGATATGCCTCATGCAAAAGGTCTCTTGTAAGGTATCATTCCAAAGCTTATAATCTACTGAGTGTGATCATCTGATTTGTATAAATGTACCACTCTTGTATCTAAAACTAGAAATATAAAATGTAACTCTGAGGGCCTATTGTAATTGTGTAAAGTGTGGACCATTAATGATGGTTTGGAATCTTGATGACTCCCATTGTCTGCAGATGGCTGTATTTACCTGTGAGTCTTCCTGTATATGTGTGTGCTGGCAAGTGAGTAATGAAGTCTTGCAGTGACATGTGATCATGTCACCTGAACTGGAATCCATCTTTAACCTGGTGCTTTTCCAGTGAGGGGGGGTGGAAACCCAGAGAGACAAAGAGTTCCCGCCTTATGCAAAAGATATATAAAGGGGGGAAGAGAACAGAGAGTGAGAGAAGCCATCATGAAGAATCCCCTAGCTACCACCTGAGCTGCAACAAGAGCTGTACCAGGGGTAGGGTGACCAGACAGCAAGTGTGAAAAATCGGGACAGAGAGTGGGGGGTAATAGGAGTCTATATAAGAAAAAGACCCCAAAATCGGGACTGTCCCTATAAAATCGGGACATCTGGTCACCCTAACCAGGGGAAAGAATTGTGCCCAGGCCTGGAAGGTGTCCAGTCTGAGAAAAACTTACTGAAACATCTCTGAGGGTGAGATTATCTGTATTTAGTTTGATTAGGCATAGATTTGCGCATTTTATTTTATTTTGCTTGGTGACTTACTTTGTTCTGTCTGTTACTACTTTGAACCACTTAAATGCTACTGTCTGTATTTAATAAAATCACTTTTTATTTAGTAATTTACTCAGAGTATGTATTAATACCTGGGGGAGCAAACAACTGTGCATATCTCTCTATCAGTGTTATAGAGGGCGAACAATTTATGAGTTTGCCCTGCATAAGCTTTATGCAGGGTAAAACGGATTTATCTGGGTTTAGACCCCATTGGGAGTTGGGCATCTGAGTGCTAAAGACAAGCACACTACTGTGAGCTGTTTTCAGGTAAACTTGCAGCTTTGGGACAAGTGATTCAGACCCTGGGTCAGTGTTGGCGCCAGACGGGAGTGTCTGGCTCAGCAAGTCAGGGTGCTGGAGTCCTGAGCTGGCAGGGAAAACAGGAGCAGGGGTAGTCTTTGCACATCGGGTGGCAGCTCCCAAGGGGGTTTCTGTGATCCAACCCGTCACAATCAGCCCATTTGCTTTGTGGAGCTCTTCACTAAGAGTAAATTGTACTTGGTTTCTATGATCTGCAATGGCTACCAGTATAACTCAAAATGTAGGTTTTGGCCTATAAAACTGTATAGCTTAGGTCCTCACTACCTAAAAGATTGTGTTGTTCCTTGGTGATATCACCACAGTTGTAATTAGCTTAAGTACTTGAACTAACAGCAACTTGGTGGCAGGACATTTTTAGGGAGGGCATTTGACTCTAGCTTTACTCCCCCAGCTGATGTATCAGAGCCAGATTTGTTGACTTCATGGCACATTGCTTGGCCTATGTTTACACAGGCTTTTTAACTGATGGGATATAAGAGGGGTTGCATTTCTTTTATTTATGTGGACAGAGTTTGGTGGTCTTCTGCTTGCACTGCACCAATTTTCCAAATCACTGTTTAACTATTGTTTTAATTATTAGGCATCCACTAAGAGATTGTTTTTATTAGCAAATTTATTAACTGAAATAAATTAAGAGTCACGGTATCAGGACACTTGATCCACATATTCTGGCCAAATTCCAGCACAGGTAATTACATTATACCTACCTAAATTCCCCCTGCACTTTCAATTGGACAAAGAAAGAACAGGGGTAATTATGATTTATGTGGCAATTCTTGAACCAGACTATTATTTAGCATTGCTATATATTCTTTAATATTGTTTGCTTTTCACAGCGGGGACAGACAGACTGATCAATCATCTGGATGAAAGGTGCTAGATAATGTATTTTTATTGTTATTATCATCATCATCAACCACCTTCTCTTCATTAAACAACTGAAGTGTTTATGAAAAGTACTATATGTTCACAGCCCTGGATACTGAAATCCTCTACTGACATCCTCTGTAAAGTGCTTCACAATTTACTGATGAAAAGCACTGAAGAAGAGCTAACTAGTACTATTATTACTTATTCACAGGATAGTACAGCACAGGCAGCATTAGCGCAAACTCCTCCACGCTACCCCACCAATGTGTCTCAACCCTGACAACTACTTCATTATCCATGCCCATTTAGTCCTTTGACCCTTTAACTCAAGTGCCGAAATGGAGGACCAGTTACCACCAGCTGTGATTATATTTTTCTGTGATGTGAACATATGTCTTTAAGTAGCTAGACTGACAACACTAACTCATTTTACATAGCCTATCACACAGCCATCAATATAATATATGGGTGAAAGCCTCCATATCTCATTACCAATCACTAATGTTCCAGTCTTCATATGTAAATCATAGGATCACATCTAGCATAACATACAGCTCAAGTTTATGAATGGCATTTTTGATCTCTCTTTTTTTTTTAACCCAGACTACAGTGAATTGTCATTTTTAGATATGATCACAAGTTAAGGAAGGGGCTGTCCGCCCTCTCTAAGAGAGATGTTCATGATGTGCACCAGCAATGGACTTCCTGGGCTTCACCAACCAGGAAGAACATGGGTCAAGTCACACGTTGTAGCCCGAAGTTCTCTCAACACCTCCAGCATCTCAGTGAGTGATACCAACTGAAGCTCTAACACAGGGCTGGCTGCAGGGCTGGGCAATCATGGCAGTTGCCCTGGATGTCAACTTCTGGGGGTGCCAAATCAGCCTCTGGGAGAACATCACCTCACTCAACTGTTTTGGTTTGGTTTTTTGCTCAGCTGAAAACATTTTCCACCTTGGGTGACAAAATGCCTAGGGCCAGCCCTTCGCTAACAAAGTTTTCACCTACATCCCATAACCTTACTCCTTCTACATGGAAGCAGATAGTTTGCCCCTCATCCAATCAATGTTATCCACAAAATAACACAACATTTCTGCACAGTAGAAGAGCCTCACAATACTTGCTGAGCAAAGGCAATCTGGATTAATCAGACTATGTGCAATCTGGAGCTGATCTACTCGCTGAATTTTTGTGGAAACTGTGGTAGAGAAAAAAGAAACCTCTTCCTTGACTCCCACACAGCCACAGCATAAAATAATCTCCATCCATCCATCCATATATACACACACACACACACTTTATAAACATATTTATTTACAATTCAATATGAAATTAATATGAATTTTGGCATACAAGAATGATGAGACAAGACGGGTACCTCACCTACCACTTCCAGTTGCCTATTTAGGTTATTTGCAGCTATAAGTTCTAAATCATTCAGAAATGAAAGATGTTTTGTAGGTTTATATAGGCTCTGAACTTCTTCCCACAAAGTGAGGTGGAGAAATAACTCTCCAAGGGGAAAGTCACAAATGAGCTATGAAAGTTACACATGGTCAGGGATACGTTTTGTATCTCATACAAACACGCATCAGGCCTGTTTAATAAAGGATTTGTGCAGTTGGAAAAGGTGATGTAACACCTATAGAAGAAATGGTCTATTTTTACAGTTTGGAACAGTTGTAATTTACCTCACCACACTCATAGCATTAATTCAATTGTTCAAGGTTTCAAAATTGCCAAAGTCTCAGCCACAGGGCTCTCAGTTCCATTCACATTTAAAAAAAAAACTGACATTGATTTCACATAGTCTGCTAGCACTGGCCATCCCAACCTGAACGAGCAAAGTACAGCAAGCATGTTAATGATTAACTTATATTAACTGCATTTGAATATATCTTCCTATATCAGGTCAAAAAGGTGCCACCTGTGGGTCATTCCTGCTCAAATATACTAACGTCCTCTGGTGAATACATCACCCCACTGTATTGAGCCATACACATTTGTCTTTGAATGGCTTCAGTGAGCCATGTATTGCTGACCTTGCTGACTCTACCCCCATGATCTGGGCTCTACCGAAGGTGTTTGCCTGTGTGGCCACACAGTCTTGCCTGGTGGCCCAGTGCTGTCCTCAGCAAGTACTGCTCAACAGAGCCTGTGTATCTGCAGAGCAAGAACACTGATCTGAGGTCTCTGCTGCAGTCTCAGACCAAAGAGGTGCCAAGGAAGCCCAGATCAGCATGACAGCTCCCTCTCTGCATAAAACTTCAAACGTAGTAGGCAGAACCCTCCGTCTCACAGCCTGACCTGAGAGAGGGAGGAAGATGAAGATAGAGGATATAAGAAGTTTTCACTTGAAATTAGATGACGCTTTCTAACCATTGGAGTGAAGTTCTAGAACAGCCTTCCAAGGGGAGCGGTGGGAGCAAAAAAACCTAACTGGATTCAAGACTGAGCTTGATAAGTTTATGGAGGGGATGATAAGACAAGACCGCCCACAATGGCATGTAGCCAATCTGCAACTGCTAGTAGCAAATATCGTCAATGGCCAGTGATGGGACCTAGATGGGGAGGGCTCTGAGCTATTACAGAGAAGTCTTTCCCAGGTGTCTGGCTGGTGGGTCATGCTGATGTGCTCAAGGTCCAACTGTATTTTTGGGGTCGGGAAGGAATTTTCCCCGATGATTTGGGGACAAAAATCCCCAACTGCTGGAGACAGGACACTAGCTGGGGAGGGCTCTGAGTTACTACAGATAATTTTTTCCCAAATATCTGCCTGGCGGGTCTTGCCCACATGCTCAGGGTCTAACTGATCGCCACATTTGGGGTTGGGAAGGAATTTTCTCCCAAGCCAGATTGGCAGAGACCATGGGGGTTTTTCGCCTTCCTCTGCAGGATGGGGCACTTGCAGGTTTAAATTAAATGGTGGATTTGCTGTAACCTGAAATCTTTAAATCATGATTTGGGGACTTCAGTAACTCAGCCAGAGGTTAGGGGTCCATTACTGGAGTGGTTGGGCGAAGTTCTGTGGCTGGAGATGTACAGGAGATCAGATTAGATGGTCATGATGGGCCGTTCTGGCCTTAAAGTCTCTGAGTCTTTGAGCTAATCTCCTAGGCTTGAGGTAGTGGGGTGCAAGGATTCTGGCACAGCTCCCCCTCTTCAGGGTTTGTCTGAGTGAAAATCCCCCTAGGGCTGAGGGGAGGAGTCTGTGTGAACAAATAAACATAGAAATTACATGACGCCTGTTGCACTATTTTAGCATAGTAAAATGCAGTTTTTCCATATACCATAACACAAACATATGTAAGGTTCTGATCTTCTACAAAGTTAGCAGTTGGATGAGCTGTGATTTTACACTTTTTCAAACAGCAAAGTATTATTGTCATGTTTACATATAATAGCTTTGAAAATATAACACAGCACATTCCATCTCCAGGTTTTCTTCTGAGTATTGTCCATATCGATCCCCCATCTTGTGACAAGCGTACACCATTGGTTTCAAGTCGGAATTCAAGAATGCAGTGTTAATACTCAGCGAACTCTCAATGCCTTCTTGTCAGCAAAGAGCTAGAGCTGGTTAAAATAGTGGACAGGAAAAAATCTTGGAAATATTTTTTTTTAAACTTGAGTGAAAACTTTTTTTAGGAAAATAAACAACAAATCTGTGAAACTTTTGACTAGCTCAAGGAAGAACCTTCTTTTATGCATTGGTCAGCTGTTAGCTAGTTTGTTCCTATTTTAGTGGCTGTTAGGATTTGTTGTCTTAATATTGGTTATGTATTGGTATCACTAGTCTGTGGGTTGAACTGGTTCCCCTATCTGGTTCAAAGAAAGCTGAGTTCAGCTAGCAGCCATTCTTTTGGCTCCAGCTCGTCCTATTGTCTAGGCTGTTACATATGGCAGACTGCAGTAAGGAACTGTAGTTGAAATAAAGTACATTATATGTTGGAAAGATACTGTTTACAGATTGGCAGGCTCAGTTTCTGCAGTGCTTGGGTGAAGACCACCCACCAAGATATATCTCCTGTGGCTGGATAAATCCTTACAGGCTAAACTGCCTATAACTGTAGGGCACAGCTGGGTTTCATAAGAGCTGTTTTGGATACCAACTCTGCAGTTACTTACCTGTCAAATGACAAAATTTAAGAGATTCATAGATCAGGATTCTCTGTGCAATCTCAATGTCAAAAGAGGATAAGGTTCTTCTTTAGGGGTATGGAAGTCATGGCTTCCTGTACCTACATGACAATGTTTGCCAGACATCAAAGTAAATCATTTCAAGCTTGATTAAGGATCGTGTACAGTCCTCAGCATGACTGCATGGAGTCTCTGTGATCGTGCCTCAGAAGATTCAGGACCTTAGTTGTGTGCATAAAGCTCAAGAATGCCTGCAAGGGAGTACCATTTATCTCTTCTTCACCATCAGCTGTGATAGGAATAGATACTTCCAACATAGCTTTCTGGGGAGTGCACCTCAGCAATTGTATGATCCAGGGTCTCTACAAACCCAAAGAACTAATGCTTCACATAAATGTCTGGGGGGCTGAGGACAATTTCATTGACTTTCAACACTCTCTTCCCTCATAACAAGAGAGGACTTTGCAGACAAATCCATGGAGAAATCTTTTGTATTATGTTAACCAACAGGAGAAAGTCAGTCTCAACCACTCTGTAGGAGGATGTCAGGTACCAGGAATAATGTAATCAGCTTCAAATCATTCCTCTGGTCCTTCATTTTCCCAATAAGGATGACATGCTGGCAGACAATTCATGCTGGAAATATAATACCCAGCATGAGTGGCCTTCAAGGACTTTGTGCTCCAAATATGGGCGTGAAAGAGGCCATGAAATAGGACCATGAAAGAGAATATAAGGTACCTTCAGTTCTGCTCCTGATATGGCAGAGATCTGGGCTCCCTAATGCATATCTTCCTTCTGAACCAGAGTCAAGAATTTTACTCTCCCTACCACGCTTCTTTTAGGGTCACCATGAGGACCAACAGGAGAAAGTTCAGGTGACATAAAATAGCTCCAACTTTGGGCACTTCAGTTTTGATTCTCAGATGTCCTTGCCTCAGCACTGGAACCTCCAGCAATACTTTCAATTCTGCCAGATCAGTGGTTCCCAGACTTGGTTCACGGCTTGTCCAGGGTAAGCCCCTGGCAGGCCGCGAGATGCTTTGTTTACCTGAGTGTCCACAGGTATGGCCGCTCGCAGCTCCCAGTGGCCCCGGGTCACCATTCCCAGCCAATGGGAGCTTACAGCAAGAGCAGGCATAGATTCTCCATCCAGACCTGAAATCACTGAAACTGGTATATTGATACTGGCTCACTGATCAGTTCAGATTATGATGATTCCCTGAAAATTCAACAAATATTTCTGGAGGGCTTGAAGACTCCAACAACAAAGACCACTGGAAGAGGTTTTCATTGTGGAATTCTCAGAAGGTCAGGGGCCCATTGGCTTCACATTTTCTTAAAATGTGGACTATTTGTTAGCTTTCAAACAATCCAGGTATCTCAGTGCCAGCACAGTTCATCTGCCAACCATATCAGTTTATCATCCTCATGTACAAAGTTCTTCATTCAGCATACATCCTACTTCCAACTTCCAGTCACAGTTGCCATCTTTCACGTGGTAAATAAGCACCCCGACTTTCACAATAAGCCAAAAATGAAGCTAACTCCGTTTCAAAACAAGGCCAAAACAAGCCAGTCCCTAAGAACCCCAACACTCTGTGACTAGATCCCCCAGTGTGCAGTCTGGGACTGTGGTGGGCCCACTGTGCACCCCTGACTCTTTCCCCCACTTACCCCTGCTTGCTGGGAGCCGATCAAAAAAAAGAAGCAACAAGCTACAAGCCAAACAAGCAACAAGCTACAAGCCAAAACTAGCCAACAAGCAACTCACAAGCCAATTAAGCCAAAAACAAGCCCAGTTTCTGTGTTTTTTCCCCCGCAGGTTTGGCATGTCTGCTTTCAATCCCAGTTCTGATATTGATTCTTTCTGGTGCCTTGGGCAAGTCACCCGTTTCACTGCTTCTGTTTTTCCATTGGAGGCATGGGGATAATAAGATTTACATCTTACTTCACAAGCAGATTGTGAAGACTCATTAGCTTAGGTAATTTAAATGCTTTGAAGATTCAATATGCATATAAGTGCTAAGTATGAATGTACTTATCATTGTAATTATTATGCTTCTATATGTATGACTGTTATCAAAAAGCATGATCATGTTATATATAATGAACGTAATGCCATATTTGGAAATGTTTCAACCACTACACTTTTGCTGGCTATAATAAACCTCTCCTAGCCTCATTCTGTAGTTTCCATTTCAATATGATGCTTTGTTTTAACCTAGCATTTTAAAAAGTCTGACATCTGCTCATGAAGCTAATTTCTATTTTAGTCTTTCCCTGTAATGAATCCTGGAACGAATATCAGCTAGTGTAACATTTTGTATCGCCATAAACACCATTTAAAATGCACTTGTTTTAGGAGGCTTTTTATTTGAACTGCTGCTGCTCACATGGGGGTCTTCCTTAGTTAAACACTTCATGACCCAAGAAGTCTTTGCAGATGGTGTGAGCTCATTCCCATTCTGTGTTTGGGTTTGGTGTTGTTTCCATAGGATCTAAAGATGAACTGATGTTAAGAAGCAAGTGTCATGCTCAAACCTTTGGGAAGTTGGAAAGGAAGATTTTCGTGATATTTATAAATCTTTCAGAAACATTCTGAAGTTATACATAACTGCCTTGGCCGCATTTGGTGCTAATAGGAAATTAATCACTAATTAGTTCAGCTAATTTCAATTTTTAATGGAACCAAGAATGGGTTTATTTTTTCACTACGGGTCTGAATGAATCACAACAATCAGGAAACCTAACAGAACTTGGGCCAGATGGTGTGACTTGGTGTAGCTCCACTAAATCCAGCAGAACGACACCGGTTTACACAGGGTGAGGATCTGATCCCTGATCTATAATTTGCCATTTGTAAAATCCATGCCTACCATTAATGGGAGCGAAAGATATGAAAGAACTGGTAGGCCAACCAGGATCCTCCCATAGTGTAGGCTAAGGTGTTCCATCCATCTAATTTTAACTGACCCACACAATGATGTCTCAAAAAGAAGAACAGGAGTACTTGTGGCACCTTAGAGACTAACAAATTTATTAGAGCATAAGCTTTCGTGGACTACAGCCCACTTCCACGGCTGTTACTCTGAATGATGTCTCAGTCACTCCCCTTTTGAGACAATACCACAGTCTAATATGTCTCACTACTTCTGTCAGTGTAACTGCCTCCCAAAGTGCCAGTGACTCTACAGAGGAAGATACAGGTGACATTACCTCATAATTTCTAATAACACCTATCTGGTGTTATGGAAGCTGAACATTTTAGTATAACTCATGGATGAGAGTGTTCTTGAATTGACTGCCATTTCTTTTTCACTTTGCAGGGCACAGCAGGTATCAGAATTCTCCAAGGCTGTATAAACATATGCCACTGAAGAGTTGGAGACAAACATACTGGCATACTACAGAGGCAACACTTCTATTCTTGTAATTAATTAACTCTTAGCATGGGGTTGTCGTGAATTCAGTATTATATAAATCTTGCAGGCAGTACCAATTAATGGTGACACATTTTACTTTTACCAATGAATGGTGTCACTTTTTCAAGTGACAGCTCTAGTGAAATGTGAAATGCAAGCAAATAGCAACATTTCTGCAGTGCAGTCACAGCATTCTAGAAGGCTGAGTAACCACATCTTCTATATTTACATTTTGCTTAAAATTTAACTTTCTTTTAGTTGTGCTTGGCTTTTCTTGTTAATTATCATTACTAGTCATTAGTATTGTGGTAGTGTCTTGAAGTCCCAGGCACGCACCATTGTTCTAGACTCTGTGCACACATATATTAATAAAAGGCAGTCCCTGTCCCCAAACAGCTTACAATCTAACCTGTTTGTTTTTGTGAGTGAGTGTATATTCACATATGTATGGATATTGGGGTGATCCTTATCTAATCAGCTAGCCACCCAATACAGTTTGGTGGACCTATTCAATTTGTTATTACTGTTCTTTTCAACAAACCCATTCCGCCGAGGTAGGGGAAAACATAAAAAAAGAGAAAATATATTTACAAAGTCTCATAGACTCATAGACTCATAGAATTTAAGGTCAGAAGGGACCATTATGATCATCTGGTCTGACCCCCTGCATGCTGCAGGCCGCAAGACCCTTCCCTGGACTCTGCCGTTGAAGTCCCCAATCCTGTGTTTTAGTGACTTCAATCGGCTGAGACCCTCCTGCTAGTGATCCCTGCCCCATGCTGCGGAGGAAGGCGAAAAACCTCCAGAGGCTCAGCCAATCTACCCTGGAGGAAAATTCCTTCCCGACCCCAAATATGGCGATCAGTAATACCCCGAGCATATAGGCAAGAGTCTCTAGCCTGACCCTTGTTGGCCATTATGCTATTCACGTACTATTGCTTGGTTTTCCTTGGCTACTATGTTTTACCATTAAACCATTCCCTCCATAAACTTATCCAACTTAATCTTAAAACCAGACAGGTCCGTCGCTCCCACCGTTTCCCTCGGAAGGCCGTTCCAATATTTCACCCCTCTGACGGTCAGAAACCTTCGTCTAATTTCAAGCCTGAACTTCCCCCCGGCCAGTTTATATCCATTCGTTCTCGTGTCCACATTAGTACTAAGCTGGAATAATTCCTCTCCCTCCCTTGTATTAACCCCTCTGATATATTTGAAGATAGCAATCATATCCCCCCTCAGCCTTCGCTTTGTCAGACTAAACAACCCAAGCTCCTCTAATCTCTTTTCATACGACAGGTTTTCCATTCCTCTGATCATCTTAGTCGCCCTTCTCTGCACCCGTTCCAGTTTGAGTTCATCTTTTTTAAACATGGGAGACCAGAACTGCACACAGTACTCCAAATGAGGTCTCACCAGCGCCTTATACAACGGAAGCAGGACCTCCCTATCCCTACTAGATATACCTCGCCTAATACATCCCAAGACCGCATTGGCTTTTTTCACCGCCACATCACATTGTCGACTCATAGTCATCCTGCGGTCCACAAGGACCCCTAGGTCCTTCTCCTCTTCCATTACTTCTAACCAATGCATCCCCATCTTGTAACTAAAATTGTTATTATTCATCCCCAAGTGCATCACCTTACACTTTTCACTATTAAATTTCATCCTATTTCTGATACTCCAATTCACAAGCTCATTCAAGTCTCCCTGCAGAATATCCCTATCCTCCTCCGAGTTTGCAACTCCTCCCACCTTCGTATCATCCGCAAACTTTATCAGCCCACTCTTGCAATCGGTCCCGAGGTCAGTTATAAATAGATTAAATAAAATGGGTCCCAAAACCGAACCTTGAGGCACTCCACTAGTAACCTCCCTCCAACCCGACAATTCACCCTTTAATACGACCCGCTGCATTCTCCCCATTAACCAATTCCTTGTCCACCTCTGGATTTTCATATCGATCCCCATGTTTTTCATTTTAACCAATAATTCCTCATGGGGTACTGTATCAAACGCTTTACTGAAATCCAGGTATATTAGGTCCACCGCATTTCCCTTATCTAATAAGTCTGTTACTTTCTCAAAGAAGGAGATCAGATTCGTTTGGCACGATCTGCCCTTCGTAAAACCATGCTGTAATTTATCGCATTTGCCATTAACCTCAAGGTCCTCAACTAGTTTCTCTTTCAGAATCTTCTCCAGCACCTTGCACACTACTGATGTTAAACTAACAGGCCTATAGTTACCCGGGTCATTTTTTTTCCCTTTCTTGAAAATAGGAACCACATTGGCTATTCTCCAGTCTAATGGGACCACCCCCGACTTTACAGATTCATTAAATATAGTCGCTAATGGGCCTGCTATTTCCCGCGCCAATTCCTTCAATATTCTCGGATGAAGATCGTCCGGTCCACCCGACTTAGTCCCATTAAGGCGTTCTAGTTTTGTTTCTACCTCGGATGCTGTAATCCCCCATCCTGTATGCCCCTCTGTAACGGTGCTAGTATCCCTAATACCTTCACTGGCCTCATTAAACACCGATGCAAAATATTCATTGAGATATTGCGCCATGCCTAGATTATCTTTAATCTCCTCTCCGACTATAGTCTTCAGCGGTCCCACTTCTTCTTTCTTTGCTTTCTTCCTATTTATATGGCTGTAAAACCTCTTGCTATTGCTTTTAATTCCCCTTGCTAAGTCCAACTCTACACGGCCTTTGGCCTTTCTCACTCTATCTCTACATTCTCTGACTTCACTAAGATAAGTTTCCTTACTGATCCCTCCCCTCTTCCACTCTTTGTACACTTTCTGTTTTTTCCTAATCGCCCCTTTCAGTCGGTCGCTCATCCAGCTCAGTCTAAATCTCTTGCTTAGTAATCTTTTTCCCTTTTTGGGGATACAGGCCTCTGACAGCTCATGCATCTTTAATTTAGAGTAATCCCAGGCTTCTTCTGCCTTTAGATCCCTTAATACGTTTGCCCAATCCACTTCCCTTACCAGTCCCCTTAATTTGTTAAAATTGGCCTTTTTAAAATTATAAACCATAGTCTTTGACTTAATTCTGGTACTCCTTCCATTTAGTTTAAACCGAATTAGCTCATGATCACTGGAGCCCAAGTTGTCCCCCACTACCACTTCCTCAACAAGGTCCTCACTACTTACCAGAATCAAATCTAAAATGGCCTCCCCCCTCGTCGGCTCAGCTACCGCTTGATAAAGGAATTGATCAGCAAGGACATCTAGGAACATCTGAGTCCTATTATTGCTACTAGCGTTTGTTCCCCAATCTATATCCGGGAAGTTAAAGTCCCCCATAATTACACAGTTTCTATTAGTATTTACTTCCCTTAATACATTAAATAGTTCCTTATCCATATCCTGGGTCGATCCCGGCGGTCTATAGCACACCCCAAGCACTATCCCCGGAGAGGCTCTAGTAGTCCTTTTACCCAGCTTGAGTATTGCCCAGACGGACTCCGTGTTATCTATTCCATCCACTATTATTTCTTTACAGCTTATTTCACTATTGACATACAATGCCACCCCCCCACCTTTACCTTTATCCCGGTCTTTCCTAAACAGCGCATACCCCTCCATACCTGCGTTCCAGTCGTGACCGCCATTCCACCACGTTTCAGTTATTCCTACGATATCCGGTTTCAATTCTCGGACCAAGAGCTCCAATTCCTCCATTTTATTACCTAGGCTTCTCGCATTGGTGTACAAACACCCTAATGTATGTCGTTTAGCCTGTCTCCCATTAGTAGCACTGTATGTTGCGGGCCTCTTTGTGTTCGTCCCCCCTGTCCTTCCTATGTCCAATCTCATCTCCCTGGCTATGTCTCCTCTTATTACACTCAGCTTTTCAATACTGGAAACTGGCGTGGAGATTAACTGTGCATCTCCCAACCAACTCCCCAAACTTCCTAGTTTAAAGCTCTTTTGATAAGATGAGCCAGCCTCCCTCCCAGAAGTCTATTTCCTTCTCTACTCAGGTGAAGCCCATCCCGCGAGAACAGGTGTCTGTCCCCGAAAGCCTCCCAGTGGCCATACATCCCAAAGCCCTCCTTATAGCACCACTCCCTTAGCCAACTATTTATCCTCACAATCCTATCAGCCCTTTGCTGCCCTTCCCTCGGAACAGGCAGAATCCCACTAAAGATAACCTGAGCCTCTATCTCCTTGAGAGTCTTCCCCAACCTGGCATAATCTCCCTTGATTCTCTCTAACGAGAACCTAGCCGTGTCATTCGTTCCTACATGAAGGATTATCAAGGGGTTCTTACCTGCTCCTTTTAGGATCCTTTTCAACCGCAGGTCCACATCGCGTATCTTTGCGCCCGGTAGACAGCACACCCTTCTGTTCTCCGGGTCCGCCCTGGTCACAGGCCTGTCCAATCTCCTCAGTAAAGAGTCTCCAATTACATACACCTGCCGTTGCCTGGCAACAGTGCGATCTAGTAATCTAGTCTCTGATCCCTCTAGTCCTGACCTGTGTCTGTTCCTATCTTCTCTTATGCTCCCCCTTATGCCTTCCTCTATCCTCTGGTGGCCCATAATTGGTGCTGTCTCCATCAACTCCTCCCCCCTCTCTCTCGGACTAGCCGCTCTTCTCTTCTTCCTCACCCTCCCAGCTTCAGTCACCACCTGCTGCCCCTCTACCTCGTTATCCAAACACTCAAACCTATTCCTGAGTTCTATTCCCCCCTCACTGGCCCTCCTTTTCCTTGGCCTGCTTCTCACAGTCACATGCTTCCACTTCCCTTGTTCTCCCCCTTCCATTCCCCTCTCGCTGTCATCTACTACTGCCTCCTTCTGCACCCTAGAGCCTTCCCCTTCAGCCCTGCCTTGCATATCCTCCATCAGCTGCTCAAACCCCCGCCTAAAATCCACCAGGGTCTCTACCTGCATCTCCAGCCCCTTAATCTTTTCCTCCAGTAACACTATAAGGCGACACTTCATACACACATACCTTTGTTCCTGGTCTCCTGCTAGGACTATATACATACCACAGCTTCCGCATGCAGCCATCTGCATTCTGTCTGCTGCTGCTGCTGCTTGGCTCATGGCTGCTGCAGTCTCTGCCCACAGCACCTGGGGAAACAGGGCACACACCACACCACACCCCACCCTCCTGCCTCCCCCTTTACCTCCCCCTGCAAACTCCCTCTCAAACTCCCCTGTTAGCCGCCCTGTTTGCTGCCTCCGGTGCCGCTTCAACATTTTTCCTTCTCTCATCCTTTCCCTCTCTCTATATTTTGCATTAAGGGGTAAGGAGAAACCTACAATATACAGTATCTACATTTTTCCTGGGTTGGCAAAAAAAAAAATGCACTGCATATTAGATGCACGTACTGAATAGAAAACGGTCAGCCCTCAGTTTGGAGGGAGGTGAACTGATTTTAAAGTTCTGCCTACATGTAAAGTTTGGGTGGTGGCATTCACTCAACAATGGTTAAAGCACAATAGTTACACATCTCTGTTTTCTGTGGAAAAGTGCATATGCAAGCGTATCAGCATTTAACTCAATGACTTGTCCAGACTGCTTCCATTCATCAATAACAACACTGAGCCAAAAGTTTCAGGTCCATGGGAGTTGTTCGAGCTTAGTACATCTGAAAATAAGGCCAATTATTTGGGTTCCCAAGTAAAGATTTAGGGCTGAGATTTTCAAAGCTGCACATGGGATCTGAATGCCCCGTTCCCATGAATGTTAATCCCTAGGCACTCAACCTTAGGCACCAATGTTTGAAAATGTGTATAATCATATTATTGCAAGCCTTTCTTGTATTTCATCTGATTGCAGTAGCCTTATGCTGTATATTTCAACAAGAGTTGCCATGGTTTATCCCCTATGGATAATGATACACATTATTGCACTGTGATTATATTTTATGATTCCTATAGATTGCATTTTCTATACAATTCTCTTGCTCTTACTTTCCTTCCGTTTTATGATGTGCAAACAGACTTAAAAGTTTAAATCTCATCCATAACCTCTTTACGGTCTGAACAAAGATCTCTACTTTTCAGTGTGTAGTCAACTTGTTATTTATTTAAAAATAAGAAAAAAGGTAATTACTTCTGCTCCCACTGAGGACTGACTTCGGTGGGGGCATCACTGGGCCCTTTAATATCAATATAAAGAGAAAGAACACAAGTGTTATCCTATAAACATTAGTAAATATATAGAATCATAGAAGATCAGGGTTATATATTATATCAAAATGCAAGGGGGGAAATATATATATATTAACCCTGCTCAGTGATCAATTTACAGTTCTACATCTTGTGACCCTGAAGAATTAGGTATGAAGGCCAAAAATTTAAATAATGGGGGTGAAATCATGGTCCCATTGCAGACAATGGTAGTTTTGCCATTGACTTCAATGGGGTCAGGATTTCACCCTGAGTGTCTAAAGTTAAGTTACTAAGTCAGTGTTTCGCAAACTGGGGACACTGCTTCTGTAGGGAAAGCCCCTGGCGGGCCGGGCTGGTTTGTTAACCTGCCCCGTCCGCAGGTCCGGCCGATCGCGGCTCCCACTGGCTGCGGTTCGCCGCTGCAGGCCAATGGGGGCTGCTGGAAGCGGTGGCCAATAAGTCCCTGGGCCCGTGCCAATTCCATTGGCTTGGAGCAGCAAACCATGGCCAGTGGGAGCCGCGATTGGCGGGACCTGCGGACGGGACAGGTAAACAAACCGGCCCGGCCTGCCAGGGGCTTTCCCTGAACAAGCGGCAACCCCAGTTTGAGAAACACTGTACTAAGTTCATATTTAGGCACTGAAATAAGTGGGCTGATTTTCAAACTGGCCAGTGGGCTGATTTTCAAACTGACTTCAGTAGGAGTTGTGAGTACTTAGCTCTCCTGAAAAAAAGCAAACCTTATTAAGTATTATTATTTAAAATGCCTAAATATGGACTTAGAAACCTAACTTTAGACACCATTTAAAAAAAAATCTACCATTGCTGAGTGGTGCTGCCAGGAGCAATGAACTAGCAGACTGTCTGAGTCACGGCAGGAGTGACAGGGTCAGGGCAGCGGGGGTGAGGACTGTTGAACGCTGTTTTTTCCTGAGAGACTTGGAAAATATCATACCCCAGAAGGGGAAACCACTTAGTGATCTGGCCGGAGGACTGAGTCATGAACAGAAAGCAGCAGCTCCTGGAGTAAGAGAGAAATGGAGAGTGACAGAGTGCAAACACTGGAAAGGGGTGTCAGCTGGGCAGAGCTAATCCCCAAAACAGCCAGGAGGAGGCGTCATTGAGCAGTGAGTAGAGCAGTTGAACTCAGTGTAAATAACTAAGAGAATCTGTATCTTTAGATGGAAAATTGGGGGAAAAAATTGTCATAAAAATTGTAAAACTCCCTAAAATATTTTAAAGATGGTTTTGTATGCAAGAGAGGTGACATAGAAAAGTGATATTGGTGCTCATTTGGGAGGACCCACTTATGCAAACAAAACCTTTATTTCACAGCACATCGTTGTATATTTTATATTATAGGTATAATTTACATTGGGAAAAAGATAGCTGTAGATCACAAACATGCACAAACACCAAAAGCAGCAACACAATTAAAAACACAAAAGTCAAATGAGCATATTGGAATCCATATTGGAATATAAAGTTTTACACACTATGTATGGTACAGATTAGGGTGCAAGAAGGCATTAAAGGGTGGGAAAGAGAAGAGAAAAATGGAAGAGAAAGAACAGATGGCTGGGACTGACTACACATTATGGTCACTAGTTTAAATTTCTCCCGCACTCAGAATGTTCTTTATTTCTAGAAATTCTTCTTTTAGTGCAAGTCTCGAAATGTTGCCAGATCGTTATTAAGCAATATAGCAACTCCTCAATGGAAACTATGTCTCCCCTGCACTGAAACCTGTTATCTAGCATGTGCATCTCTGCACTTACCTAATATTGCCAACTCAATCTACTGAAAAAAGACCCTGATCCAAAGCCTACTGAAGTCAATGGAAAGAGTCCAAGCCACTGAAGTAAACGGGAACAAGTTCTGAATTAAAAAATCATGTCCATGGTTACATTCAAAGAACATCTGTTCTGTGGGACAGTGCACTCCAATCACTGATATAAGAATCAACCGCATATAGTGATCAAAACCACTGGGACAAAATCATTCCTAAAGTACTAAGATACTCCACTTGTAAGAATCAACTGTTTATAAGAAACAAATCATCCAGGACAGAGGTGATTCTTATAAAAGGAGTGCACCGTACCAGGAAAATTGCAAGCCCTGCTAGGGTAATACTGACTGGCAAATACACACCCAGTCCTGTATTATTGTTTACTTAGAAGAATTCATTCCTTCTAAGTCTGTCTTGACTCATTATCCCCTCACATTACATCGTATTAACGTTCCTCCGACATCCATTTCTGACAGTCCTACAGTTTGATTTATTCCTGGCACTGTGTCCTTCATTTTCTCAGCCAAATTCCCAGTTATTCCTTATCAGTTATCACCCACGCCTATAGACATTGACAAGAGCCTCAACTGCAGAGCTGCGTCAAGAATGCTTTCAGAACACCACTTTGTCCTTAGAGAATGTGTGACTGTGTTCTGAAGAATTTTAATCTCTGGTGTTGCAGCAATGATTGGCTTTAGTCTCAGTAACTTTGGGGTGGGAAGTTGGCTGTCTACACTAGCCTGGTCCTGCTTGCTTCTGTTGTTGCTACCTTTCCCCAAGTCTTCGCAGTCTGTATCTTTTATTGGTACATGCTACAGTAGGTAATTTGCCAAGAACAGGTAGCGTTTTAGAGGTTAGAACTGGAAAAGACCTATTAAAACACTGCAGCCAATTCTCCATGCAAGTGCAGGATCTAGCCCTGATTAAAGGACGTATTACACGGATTTAAAGCATCAATACATATTTTACTATTCACACCTTGTTTTTCTGTTAGATGCTGTAGGCCCTCCTTTCTTTTACAGCTGCAGTACCTCTCGCCTGCATTGTAGTAACCCTCCCTCTGCCCAAGGGAAGCTGAGGGGCTGAGTGGGCTGCGTGCACAGTGCTCCCAGCCCCTGCTGGCTCAGGGAATGATACATCTTGAACTGATTGTTAAAACTGAGTTCATTTAAAGCAACATATTTTCCAAACTGATTTTTAAATGTAGGTCCAATTAAAAAAAAAATTTTGTCAGAGGAAAGAATTCTCTGCAGGGCCCTGAACAATGGACAGCGAGAGCAGCCAAAAAACATCAACAGAAACTTCCAACCACTTCCGGAAGGCAGGATACGGTCAGATGCGCCTTTGCAAGACAACTCCTCCACAAGCAGTGCTCTCTGCCACACCCAGCAGGGGGAGCCAAGGACATTGGTATCAACCACTGTCCACCGCTGCCGCCAGATGCCTATGCTCCCCTTTCCTGTGATGTGGACCATAGGCAGCTGGGGAAGACAAAAATCAGCGGTCGCAATTGCTGTCCTCTTCCACATAAATGTTGCCAGTGACTGGGACCCTCACTATTAGCGGTGGGGCTAGCAGGGACCAGCAGAGACTGCGGCATATTTACCGACTGTCATCAGCTGGAGGACAGCTACAAATCTGCCCAGAGTATCTCTCTATCACTCGTCAGAGCTAAACTGCACTTGTACACAGGGCTGCAGGTAGTGATCAAGGTTTCTTTTGCAGTTGGACAGGTAAACAGGCAGTCAAGGCTTACTACTACTCCCTCTCCCCTTCTCGATGCTCCCCCCCCCCACTCCCTTGCACCTAATATGCCAGTGCAGGGGGGAGGAGGAGTTGACCAGCTCCAGCTGTCTCAGGCTCATTTGCCCACCTTACATGGAAAGTACTGCCTAAGCACCAAATACGATAATTAATTCAGTATTGCCAACCCCAAGCAATCAAAACCATGACTCAGGCTCCCCAAACATCATGAAGTTGGCTTAAAAAAATCATCAAATACAATGTGAGAACTTGGTAGCTCCTAGGCAACCACCAGCATCCTACCAACAGCTAAGAGCATGGCCAGACATCTCCACTGCTCCTGTTCTCTACAATGGAAGCAACGTTTTCGAAAGAAAGTTTGTTTCCCCCACGGCGCCTGACCTGGGATGGCAGGGGGAGGTGATGATGGAGTTTATTGTAAGATGTCCTTTACCTCCTGCTCTGAGGGTCTCTATTTGCACTCTCAGCCCTAGGAGCCAGGTCTGTCCTAGGACCACATACATAGCGGTCCAGAAAGTAGGTTAACACTGTTGGGAGGTGGGGATTTGGCAGGCTGAGGGTGGGACTGGTTATGGGTACATGGACTCTTTAGTCCCTGTAATGATGGATCTGGAGAGACAATACAGTTATGATCAACTGAGCTAGATCTGCTCTTAGTCCTTAGATTTAGACTAGACCAGAGTGGATCTAAGACTTTCTCAGTCAGAGTCCCTTGCTGTGGAACTCTTTCACAGACAATGTCTGCCAGTGTGCCTCTTTGGCTACCCATTTTATTTCAGCAGCCGTGTCATCGACTGTTTTTTAAGCTCCTTTCCCTGTTCTCTTAGGTTTGAAATTTAAGAACTCTGAATGAAAATGCTTTTCAACCACTGGACCACTCTTTCCTGGCCCTTTAGGATATTGTGATCACCTTTTGTTCTTGGGCATTGATATAATAACCCCTAAATGTGTTGTGCTTCACACTGTCTTCCTAGCTCACCTCATTATACTGAGATCACCCAAGACCAGTAAGAGGCAGAGCGAGACAAGCAAGTTAGTGATGGAAACCTCCGTCCAAAGCCAACTGATTGCACCACAGAGTTTGTATATTCTTTTCCCATGACTGCGGTTAAGATTTTTTCCCCCCTTCCTTCATGACTAATGTCTGAAGTGTTCTGGAGGGTGAATCCAGATTCTTTTCACTCGTTCATAGCTTCAAGCATTTATCACTGTGTGGAATTTTCCATCTACTTCATGGATAAGCTAATTTGGCTCTAGACTTCTTTGACTGCTATCATGGGACCGGTGAGGAATGCTTCCCAACAGCATAATGGCTGATTGCTGGGTTTTGTTTCCCCCAAATAGTGTTAATATGTCCAACAATGGTTAATTTACATTGTCATAGATACTTGAAGTCCTTTAAGTCTTCCTGGAAAGTCAGTGGCAGAGATAATATTGTGACAGGTAGCAGGGATAGGCCAGAAATAGAACATGTTTGGCCAGTCCCCAGAGTAGAAGCTGCCAGAGGATGAGCTCTTTGAACTTGGCAATGGGTGGAAGGAGACAAATAAGGGGGCCTCAGGCAGATAGAAGTCTGCAGCAGAGCTCTACTTTAGAGAGACAGAGCTGGTCAAAAGACAGGAAGAAACCTGCATGGCAAATTTCAAAATATTTTTTCATCTTTTTGAAACTTTTAGTGATGTTTTTGCCAAAATTGTTATAGAAAGTTTACCAATATTCTGATAGACATATTTTGTTTGCTAAAACCAGCGTTTTCTTATTGAAACCAAGTTTTCTATAGTAAAAAATGTCAGAAAGGATTTAAATTTTTGGAAAAAAAGTCACAGAAAAATGGAAACATTCTATATTGTTGACAAATTTTTTTTTACAAAAAGTTTTATTGTCACAAAAGGGGTCATTTTCTTTTAAAAAAATGTGCAAAATATTTTTACCAGATCTTGAGACAGCAAAGTAGTATCCGTTGCTGGGGCAACCAGACTTTGGAGGGTTTGTCCACCAGCACTACCTGCTTAATGTCTTGGTTATTTCCAGCTGGTCAAATCTAATGAAGTTTTGACCACACAATTTTCCACACAAAACTCATCTCTGTCTTTCCCCATAGCACTGACACTCAGCAAAGCTAGCCTGTAAAACAAAACATCTCCCCCTTTCAATAATTCATTAAACACATTATATTGTTTTAAATATATTGGTATTAATCAAAATGATATTTTCACACTGTGAAATGATGTAATTATAGACGCATTTGCATTTTTCATCCTGATCTGCCCACAGACAAAAAATCTGTAATGGTCTGGATTTTTTTTCTTTTTTCAAGAGGGTGGGGGAAAAGAGGAAAGTAAGTTTACTACAACCTTCAACCACGTTGCAACTGAGCAACTAGACCTAGGCTTCCCATGGATATCTTACTTATAGTAAAGAATGCAAAACCTCAGAATGAGCTAGTCTGGGATTTACAGTTATATTTAGAGATCATGCAGATCAGATCTTCTGTATCAAAACTCGTCTGTAACTTTGTGTGTGTATGTTAGAGTGACCAGACAGCAAGTGTGAAAAATCGGGATGGGGTGGGGGGTAATAGGAGCCTATATAAGAAAAAGACCCAAAAATCGGGACTGTCCCTATAAAATCGGGACATCTGGTCACCCTAGTATATGTATATGCACACTGGGGACCTTGATTTGGCTGCACTCAGTCCATGGTTAAGGCTTGAGAGCCAAAAGGAGAAGATGAGCCAAGTCAACAGTTTTGCATTAAGAACGGGGGAAAAGGTTGTCATGCAAGACAAACTACAATTAGCTCAGTATCATATAGCAATGAGGGTTTAGACTTAAGCTGTGTCTGTCTAATAAATGTACAAGATTAGGTGAATGTGTGTTGTTGCATAGTTAATCTCTTCACAGCAGATATTGATATCAGTTATTCAGCCACATAAGGACATCTACAGCCAAGATTCAGAACTTGATCTAAATCTCCAGTAATCTGTTTAGAAACATTATCACGCTCATTATTAGTAAGAGATACATAAACAGGAGCAAAGTTTGAAAAATACATTTTGGACGGGGTTATAGGATGTAGATTTTCCAACATTTCCTGTTAAGAAAAGCTAAATCAACCTAGGGATGATTTAGATTTGCAGAGATTACCAGATGCAAGAGCTTTGACAGCACAGTTTGTAAATTCCCAGGTAACTAGTTTTACATGAATGCTCAATGCATTGAAGTAGACAGCTTGGGCTCGATCCTGCTCAGCGCAGATGCGGAATGTTGCATATGTATATGGACAGTAAAAAAAAAAAAGAGATGAGCAGAAGAAATGCAGGAGAAATTGGTCCTGCATAGCCAAAACTGCTATGTGGCTGCCAAGATACTCCTGCCCAGTAGCAGGAATAAGGATAAAAGGGAGCAGGGGGACTGTAGCTCAAGCAGAGCTAGTATGTATCTGTCTACCCGGACTGGGAGGTTCACTCGCAGATGCAGTGTTGACATATCCACCCTGACACCGTCCACTGACATCACTTGAGTATTGGATCAGGATCTAGTTGTATAGGAGGCTTGAGATTTACTACTCGTGCTGCGGAGAACTATGCCTCCCCATACCCAACTATAGCTTCTATTTGTGCTTTCACTAGAATGCAACAGTTCAGGCCACCTGTGGGGTACAGCAGAAATACTTGCAAAATGAAGGCCTACATTTATGGCTTAAAACACAGCATGTACAGTATGGTTGGCTGAGTTATTGTTGCTATTACCATTTGCAATTGCTAACTTCTTAGGACTTTAGCTATGCAAAATTAACATTGTATTAATGCAGGTTTATAGTTCACTTATTAAAATTATTACAAAACTGGCCAATTCTCATATAATAAAAATCAGTGTCTATACAGAAAATGTATATAACAATAAAAAGAATACTTTGGATTTGCTACAGCCCTTTGCTTGCAAAGATATCAAAGCTCTCTGCAAATGTGGGTAATATCCACATTTTACAGATGGGGTAGTGAAGGACAAAGAGGCTAGTTAGGTGCCTAAATACCCTTGAGTATCTGGGCCCAAATGACTTGCTCAGGATCATAGTACAAACCAGTGTTTAGAACACAGATCTGTTCTCAATTCTAACCACTATGATACATTGCCTCCCATATAAAGTATACAGATTATAGACAGTGTTTGTATGAATATGTGTGAAATATTTAGATTATAATACCTTAAATGGGATTCTTAACATGTTCCACATGTTGCCAACCAACCTTCCCCCATCAGATTCTTTCTGTCTTTGCTTGTACTATCTGAGGAGAGGATTTTAAAAAGATAAAATCTTTTTTTACTGGAAAGACTCCCACTGCATTCAACTGGTCTTGGATCATTCAATGGGAAGATAGAAACTGTGATTTGCATAATCTACTGTCTGTCTCCTTGAATTGGTTTGAGAAACTAATTTTTAATTTAATATTTAAAAGGTTTTAACCACTGGTGCTAAGGAATTTAAAAATGGTATATATGAAAAATATATATGTTGTTACTCAGATAAGCTTTTACAAGGTGGCTTTTTTGGCATATAATCAATAATTGTTTTCAGCTTGGTTTCCTTCTGTAGGCAGGCCTTTTAATTTAAATGATTATTCATATCTGATTGGCTAATAATGTGGGTGGAATTCAGCAGCTGATGTTGATAAAAGACTTAAGGTAGCATAAATCTAGTTTTAGGGAAAGAAGAAATAACTAGAGATAGCATAGGTTAGTTGCTTAGAGTGATAGGAGTTCATGCCAAGCTATTGTAATATTTTATTTAGGAACTTAAAACAGAAACATGTCTAGAAAATACTAGTTTTCAAGTCAGGCTCTGTGCTAGAATATTAGATACTGTTCTGTAGATGAGCTAAACTGTTTTCCAGCTCTTCTTGTATACTGATGTGAAGATTGCAGAACGATTAATGCATTTGGGGAAATTTACTTAAGGAAAAATTGAGGAAAAGCCTTTTTTTTTTTTTTACAAGGTATTTTCAATTCTGTAAAGAGCATCAGCTAACCTATGCGTAGCTTTCTCTCTTCCTATCTCATTCCACTATTTTTCCATGGATGGAAAGTTTAAGGGCACTATGAAGTACATTTTGGTAAAAAATCAAAAATACTGAGAATTTGGCAGAGTTTGTGTGTGAGTGAGGGAAATAACACATCGTTCAGGATTTTAGCAAACTACACCCATATTAAAACTCCTATTATTATAGCTACATTGAGTGTCTAGCAAATATTTAAATGAAAACTAGAAGAAAACCTCCATGTCATAAATGCCTGAGGCAAGAGAGAATCAGTGGTTACTTTCCAATAAGGCAATTAAACAGAAATAAACCCCAAAGATGCCATACAAAGAGCAAGAATTAATTAGCAAAGCTGTCCTGCTTAAAGCCTTATGAGACCCTCATCAGCATACATTTCTTTTTAAGATGAATAGTGCTATACTGCCATACCTGATACTCCTTAGTCATCTGCAGCAGCAAGTGCTGATTTCTTATTCCATGTGGGGGAAATGCACTCATGACAAAAGTGCTCCAGGGAAACCTAACATCCTAAGGGACTGTGATGCAGTTTTTCAATCAAATACAGAATGAATACTTATTCTTATATTTCCATGATGAGGATTATTTAGGGAAACTGCTTTTGTGACGGAACATGCCTTCAAATTGGTGTTATCTTACCTCTTTGCTAAGGTAACTCAATGAAAGATGTAAAAGTGTGACCCCTAGTGGGTGTGAGCAATAGATGCAATTAATGTGGCAACAGGAAATAAATAGGTCAGGAAAGAAAAGCCTGTAAAAAGGAAAGAGAGGACAAACTGCAGAATAGGGGCTGTCAAACTGGCCTACAGAGAGCTGGCTAGGCATTTAGGGGTGGCTCTCATTCTGAGCTGTTAAGACAGAAAAATATTTAGTGTATGTTCAGCTATCACTTTCTCCAGAAAGAAATTGCTGTGGTTAGGGATATTATACAATTATGAATGGAAGGAGAGAAGTGCTCAGCAAAGTACTTTAAGATGTGGCCCTCACAAATCAATTAAAGTCTGTTGATGATTCTAGATTTCATTGTCAAATAACATTTGTGTGGGAATGAAAAGTCTGTCCAGTGAAGTGAAACAAGCCTACATTAGCCAATCAGGGAATGAAGGGCAAAAACAGGCAAAGTTCTCAGCTGTGCCACTAAGTCATGTTACAAATCTCTTACAATAAATATTTTACTCCTTATATTAGTATAGTGCTAGTAATTAACCACAATGCTTGACAGAATAAGGAGGAATTTTAAAATTGTCACAATACAAATAAAGATTCAGCCCTTCTAAATTCAAATTACACTTTTCAAACAGCCCATAAAACAAAATTACAAAAGTTAAAGTAGATCCATTTTAGACCATAAAGAGAAACTTCACATAATTCTTGCTTTTGCTGCCACCTAGGTAAATAGAACAACTGACCATATGACGGAACCATCTATCTATAACAAATATTCTAATTTAAACCAATGAGCCAAAAGGCTTCTGGGCTAAGACTGAAAATTATTGTTTCAGGGGAAAATGGCTGCTGATTTAAAAAAAAATTGTAACAAATCTTCAACCTGGCTATCTTGCATGGGCATCAGGGGTGTCTTTCAGTGCTAATATACCTGCTTTTCAAATAAGCTGACTGCATTGTTTTGAAAGCAGTACTCTGAAGGCCTGCCTTAGTTTATTTTACTCTAAATTTCTCAAATGTATAGATGGCCTTCAAGGGAGACCTTTGTTTTGTTTAACATCTGCTATGTCTAATTGTTTACAAATATCTTAAACTCTAAGCGTAATTTTTTTTACAGTTAAAATGCTGACCAAACCTGTTGCTCAAAACCACACACAATGCAGATATAGATGTACTTGCAAAAGCCAGGGAAACTTAAAGTTTGAGACCTATTAAGCTGTTTCTCCAAATACAACATTGTCATCAGATATAAATTCTTATGCTGAATTAATAACCAATTAGAGAGGCATTGTGCTTCAGTTGAAATGGAGCACTCTCTCACCTCTACACTAAGTAAAGCAGTAGGGGTATAAGTAGGCAGACCAAGCATTCTGCTAAAACTGATTTTGCATCATCTCTAATGACACAAGTTCTTTCCCATCCCAAATTTCCACACCATATAATATCTGAGCATAAATGTTAGCATTAAACACTGATACCCAGTGTGTGCAATTAAACTACCCCATGCACATGGGAAACTAAGAGCTGCTTGCATGGCCCTTAAGCCTTCTGTATATGTTTGTCTCATACACCCCTGTATAAAAAACAAATACCCAGATAAGAAAAGGACTCAACCTGTTCAGTACAGTGGGCAATTATCCACTTTTATGCAATTTTGGTCTATGGCTGAAGGTAACTACTTTAGTTTTCTGATAAGTGAATCATACACTCCTGCTGACCAAAAAAAAAAAAAAAAAAAAAAATGTAATCTTTAAGCACATGCTTCAGACTAAAGGAGTTTGGGACAACAAAACCGTATCTGCATACAGGAGGACTGACATTGGTCTGTTCAAAATTCTAGGGGTAGAATAATGCTCCCCTTCTAATTGTGCCACTACCTCATTTAATATAAAAATTAAAATGGGGACACGTAAACAACCCTGACTCTTACTCTTCCTGATGAAAATAAGATGTTAGCTCACCCTTCTTCCCTATTCTAACTCTAGATGCCATCTGGCCAGAAAAGGCTTTCTCTAAAGATATCCCAGCCCTTGTGGATTAAGTATTCTGTTCCTCTTTCCCCCCTCCCCCACCCCCCCAAAGACTGCCTCTATCAACAGCATCATAGGCAGATTTCAAATTTAAGGTCACATTGCTCCTCCAAAGGGGAGAGAATTGTATATGTATAGGTCCAATATGAGCACAAACGTTATCTATAGTTGAGGGGCTTTTTCTAAAGTCAGCTTGTTCCTCTGCAAAAAAGTTTCAGCTCTCAGACCAGTCTTCTAATATCCCCAGGAGGTATCTGGAAGAGATCTGAAAGGCTTACTGGATGATAATTCTCAGAGTAACTTTATTTCCTCTATAATAGAGGAACAATAATACCAGTAGATGCACTGGCAGGGAAAGTCCCTGTTGTTCTTATTGGTAAATTTGCTAAAAGAGGAGTCTTCCAATTGATATGATCCTTACATTTCTGTGGTAATAATACCTTCACGAAGAGCTTGATGATGATGACTGATTTAAATTTAAAATTTCCCTAAAGGAAAATATGGCTGTTCCAGAAGAACACAATAGGTAACGTCCATCAGGACAGACAATGCCAGAAGTTTAGTGGATTGGATATCACTAAAGAACGGGGGGTCGGAAGAACCTCTCACAAGAATATATAAGGATAAGAGCTTCAGTATTTACATTAACTTTACAATTGCCACCAATGTCTATATAAATAAATTTGTCTTGATGGTAGTAAATTCAAATTCCTTCCACAGGGTCCTTTGATCAAACTTTTTTTTTTTTAATATTGCTGCAGTCCCTATTTTTAACAGCCCTAGCCATAATCTGAAGCTGTTGTATATAACCAAAATAATCCAAATCATACAAGATTTTCTTTTGTGGGATGAAAATATCCCTTCTTCACAGTTAAAATTACTGGATAATTTGGCTATCAGTAAATACCATATGGACCTGTAATGCACCCTTCAGGCTGAGTATTTTGGTTTTTTGAAGTTAAGCTATTAAATGCAAGTTTCTCTAATTTTTAAGCTTAAGTAAAGGGATTCAAAGACTAATAATAACTTGGTATGTTCCAGACGGGCAATGTCAATACTCAAACCACTCCTGTTATTTCCTCTCACATTTGAGGTTAGAGAGCAGCCTCATATTTACCCATGACTTATTCCAACCTCTCAGCTTTGTTTTATTGAAAGTATTTCAGATTCAAGATTAAGAAATAAAAGCGTAGCTAGGCCGAGTCCCTGGTGTTTATATTTCTGGGGGAAAGGATGAGTCAGAGGTCCAATTGCAACACAGTGTATGCACATTTTGGAGCAAGTAGTGTGTTCTCTACCCAGATATCAAAGTCAGAAGGTTTTTTTCTCATGTAGAACCACAAGCATGGAGATGGAATTTTAAGGACTGCTGAGTCTTTTTTTAAGTCTGAGAGCGCTTCTTAGCTACAGAGGCTACCTCATAGAAAAGGTTAAAGGGAAACAGTCTAAAAGTGTTCAGTCAAAGAGAATTTCAGCTCTAGGTAACAAAATGAATGGTCAAATTATTTGAGTAAACTCTACCTATATCCTACTACTCAAGTGAAATCAAATGGTCCAGATTTAGGCACTACTGCTCAATCCCATGAGTTAATCATAGAATTACAGTCTTTAACCCTGAGAGAAATAGGTCTATTTATAAAGCCAATGGAGCGTTTACCAACACCATCTTTTAATCGAGGCTGTAGAAAAGGAGGTAGAATGACTGGGAGATGGGTCTGAGCAAGACATTAAAATATCGCATGAAGATTGCCTCCTGGAAAATTGGTGGTATCAAAAGCAAATCTCAGGATATGGAACATAGAAATCATTTTATCCCAATCCGATGTACTTTTCCTTCAAGAAATTTTGCTATCTAAGGGTGAGATCTGTTGTCTTCCAGGCTTTGAATCTCTTTTTATAAGGGAGTGTTAAGCATGCTAAGAGGGGTAGACATGCCCTCCGGCCTTCTGTTTCCGTTAAAACAAATATCATATCTATTAAGCTCAGATAGCCCCTATTTCCTGGCCTTCAGTTTTCTTTTCAGATACATTTGTTTTTATTAGCCATGAATATTTAACCTCCCCTGCCTGCAACCTTCTTGGTTTCTCTTTCTGCAATGAGTCTTTCTGGGGACAGCTAGAATCTCTCATTGATTCATTTATAGGAAAGTACCCATATAGCAAGCAACTTTGTTCTTTGGGGAGATTTCCATACTCTACTCAGTCCTGAGAATGGGGCAATTCCTAATCTCTCCACTGACTCTGTATAGAGAGCTTTTCCTCTTTAAATCCCTCTGGCCTAGATAATCTATGGACAAGGTGAGAAATACTTTAGACTGCAAATTATGATGGCGTCTAAACGAGACAGTGATCGTCAACCCCTTCTGGTGAATTTTTGTTCATCTATCACCTCCCTATTTGGAAATATAGGTTCAGGCAAAGAAGTACAGCCCTGAATTTGACGATGTAAATTTTTGAAGTGAATTATATGAAGTAAAATACATATAAGTTTATGGGCACATTCCATTAAAATGCATCCATCCTTTGCTCTAGATGCTCTTTGATTTATTTAAAAAATATTTATCTAAATAGATTAATCCAAGCACTTCCCTTTTGCCCAATCTTTAGTAAATAACACACCAGCAGCTAAAACAACTTATTTTTATGATCTCCCCAGTGTCTCTCAGTTCAGGAAAATGTGTTCCGTAGCATGGCCTGAGGGTTGATTAAAACAGGACTATTTCATATCAATGGAGCTTGGAATTTCTGAAGCTTAGGGGTAGTAACAAAGAATACTCTCCAGCTGTCTCTTCACGTGGGTGTGGTCAGCTCTGCTGACCGTGACTGTGGCAGCATCCCACAGGAAGAGGTGGGGTTTCAGAAATAGGTCCTAAGTCATTTAGGTCTTGTAGGTCAAACCCAATACCTTCAAATTCTGCGCAGTAGTAAGTAAAAGCAGTGGAGATCCAAAACCAGTGGTGTCAGGTACCATGCAACAATATACCTGTAACAAAGAAGTTACCAAATTCTACAGTCTATAACTTGAAACTTAAGATGTAGCCTTATGTAGAAAAAGTATTGTAGTCTAATCTGGAGATAAGAAATGTATAAGGTACAAAGATACCCTCATGGCTCATGCCAACAAACCGCGATCCAATCAGATGGTGACTGTAGACTTGAATATAATTAAAGGTTGACTTCAAATCTTTAGTCATAGCTTTAAAAGGCAGTCACTCCTTGGAGGGTATAAACACCTACTGAGTTGCATGGAAAGATGGTTGGCTAAATATATAATTGTATCGCAGACATCTTGGAGTATAGTACTAGACTTTTCCTCATAGTCGAGGCTGGTGATATTTGATAGTGGGTAGGGAAAAATGACAGGAGTGTTAGGAGTCTGTTTCCGGCACTAGGTAAAGATCCTACTGTGACAGACTGAAAACAGGGCAGACAAACCATACCCCCAACAAGTCTCTGCTGACTCATAGGTGTTAGTGGTATCAGACTTAACTAGGAACAAGGAACAATTGCAGACATGTGATGAATCATTCTTCCAATTTTATTCTGGGTCTTGATTCGTGACCAGAGCTTCGAAGTGCTACTGCAAAGCAAATTAATAATATACAGTACTGATTGTTAAATGTTAGGTTTTTCACACAAATGTGCATAAAACTAAATTTTAGAATTACTTGGAGACACTAGCTATAGCTCTCTTAAAAACTGGAGTTTAGATCAAGGAAGGAGCAAGTGACTAGGTCAGGAGACATGAGTTGTGTTCCCAATTCTGCCATTGACAGAGTTTAAGCAAATAATCTCTGCTTTGGTTTCCTATCTCTAAAATAAAGATTCTTTTGTGCAGTGCTATGAGTTGCTCTCTGGATGAAGAATTGCACTAGTGCAAAATATGACTTCAGATAGAACTGTGCCAAATGTACTTTGCAGACTAACACTTATCATTCTGGAACATCCATTCTTTGTAGTGTTCTGTGGAGGCCTGGCACACACTCTTCATACTTCAAAATTTAAGACTTGATGGAATCAATTTGCCCTGTAACAATCTTTTGGAGACTAAATGATGTGGCAGTCACTTAATATTTCCAAGACTTTGGAAGTTACAAATG
This sequence comes from Trachemys scripta elegans, assembly GCF_013100865.1. Lineage (NCBI taxonomy): Eukaryota > Metazoa > Chordata > Testudines > Emydidae > Trachemys > Trachemys scripta. The sequence goes on from NC_048299.1 coordinate 88,621,272, forward strand.
CTGATAGTAAAGTTTAGAACGCATCCTAATCTATAGCAGTGTGCTATAGACTTTGAGGTTGTTCATCCCCCTTGTGCCAGTACCTGACCATCTTACATCAATGAATTAACCTGGAGACTGCTCCAGTTCAAAAGAGCAAACTTTGGTGCTAACTAACATTTGGACTTGAATTGAGGGTTTCACTTATTTATTTTACAGCTCAGTAAACTGAGGTGGTGTGTTTTGTCTTGGAGATGGTTCATGTGAAGAAGACACTGTGACCTAAAGAAATGGCCAGGATAGGGAGGGGGGGAATGAAATGGTTTTATGCGGTGGCTCCAGATTATCTGCTTTCATAGCTTTAGAAGAAAACCACTGTGCAGGGTCACAGATGAAGACACTTCTCCTTAATTAAGTAGCCAAAACTTTACCCACCAGACCAAGTTTCTGATCTCTCTACTGCAGTAATTGATCGGAGGTTTGTGTAATATATTAAACCAAAGAGAATGCTTTTTAAAAACAATTAACAAACTAGCCTAAGACCACACCACCACTGCAATGGAAACTGTTCTCTGCTCAGTGCTCCCAAGGAAGGTGGAAAGAACAAGGAACCATGTCCATAAGGTGTAGTGGGAGATGCCTAGCTCTGTGTGAGGGGGTGTTAAAGTTAAGTCTTCAAACACCCATGTAAAAAATAAATTTACACATCTTACCATGTTAATCATTATTAAACAATGTGAAATTACAATAATATCTAAAAACTGCCTGGTTGATACAAGAACTCTTACCCAGATTAACAGGAGACTATCTTCCTATCTTAATTTGAGATGCAAGAAGGGTTTTATAGCATAATATGCTTTGGCATGTTAAATAGCAGTTACTTGCTGTGGATAAAGGACTACTCCGTCTCTCCTAGAGGCCTTTTAAGTATGGATAAATAGAAGGAAATTAACATCTAGATGGCTGGTACCAGACTCTTCTTGGGGAGAACACAGGTTCCTTTTCTAACTTTTTTTTTTTTTTCCAGTGGACACTCCCTTGCCTTGTGTTCCACCTGGCTGCAATAAGAACATTCCAAAGATTTAAAATTTGTTATACTCCTATTATATCCAGACTTTTTTATGCTAGCTGCTGCTCAGTTATATGTTTACTTGAATCCTTTTGATGTTATTACACCTTCAAAGCTATTCAACCCAGGGATGGTTCCATGCTGGCTCACCAGGTAGTGGGGACAGTAAAAAAACCCTCAATCATCTAACCCCACAGAACGCTAATTAGATGGAAAGGTGTCCTGTTGCTTTTGTGCAGGTGCCTTTTCCTTGCTACTTTGCAGCCAGTCTGCACTATCATTTAGTGAGAACAGATAGAATAGACCAGACAGTGGCCTGCTAACTGCCCACTGCTGCCATCTGGTCAGATGCATTCTGCAACTGCTTTCCATCTGGGATTGCACTCCCTGCTTCCCCCTGTCCCCAACTCTCCCCAGTGAAGCTGTTATCTAACTCCGGGCAGACCTGAGGCTTTGGATTCTCTGAAGTGTTGTGCATTCACTATATAAAAGTGGCTTGCAAATTAGACTCCTCTATATTTCAGTGCTACTGGAGCTGGTAGTGAACTTCTAGTCCAGGTGACTCCAGAGTACTGGAATGCAGAAAAGTAAATGGATGGGGTCATGGCTACAGTAAGCAGAGCACTGTGGGACACCAGTGGGAGGACCACTTTCACTGGTATTTTAAATTGGAAGTCAGATACCTCTACCCTGCCAGTAAGCAGAGTTAAGTACCACTCATACCGAGTTGCTTTAATTATGAAGCCAACTGATTTCTATCAGAGGAAGGCCAGAGAGTCATTCGTGGGAGAACACCGAGGTAGAAAGCAAGTCATACAGCCACACACAGTTCATGCTGAAAAGAGGAGAGCTTTTATACTGGTGCAACTTCAGTGTGGAGCCAGGCCTAAAGGTGATAGGAGTGGTGACAAGTGTACCGCAATGTACCGTAACATTAAAATGCATGAGCTAAAATTAAATAGCAGATGTGTGCTGCATGCCAGTGGCAGCTGTGGTATGATCAACAGGTCAAATGAAATTTAAGACGTTCTAATATATTTAAAAATCAAGAGCAGTTTAAAATAACCAGTGAGGTAAGTAAGACGAAGGATAAAATCTGCCAGTCAGAACTGGTTTTTATCTAATATAGATAGTATTGGTATGGAAAACTTTTTTTTTACGGTGTTCTCTTGAAATGTCTTGCCACAATGAATGCCTAATTAGGCAAGGAGGGTGCTGTTCCTAGTGCTCCACTTTCCACAAGTGGGGGAAAAAAACATAAAAAAGACTGACTATTGGAAACACTTTTAAAGTCAACAAACACTGCTGAATGTTTGACCGAGCCTTCATGGCTTTGGGTATTACCTTCCCAACCAGCTGATTCTTCCTCATCCACTTGAGGGCACCGTTTTTCCTGTCCCCAAGGCATATCCTATTTATGAATTGGTTTTGCACTGCTAAAAATGTGTAGCTTTCTTAAACTAACCTTTTCTTGCCACAGAGGACCTACTCAGAAAGTCTGTCTCAGACCATGCTACCCGCTACAGCTTGGGCTCTGGGCCCCACATTAATTTGTTGCTGCTCCTAACTGACCTCCCCTGCATCCCATTGCACCCTAGCCAGGCACTGATTCATTGAAATGAGTAGGGAAAGCCACAAGGGTTGTGCTGGATCTTGCAATTGCTAAGTATTTAAGCAATGTCTGAGTCAGTGAAGCAAGTGCTGTAGTCATGATGGTCCCAGAATGGGGGAGAGATAAGGTAGGTGAGGTAATATCTTTATTGGACAAACTTCTGTGGGTGAAACAGACAAGTTTTCAAGTTTACACAGAATTTTTTGATATTGCCTCTCCCACCTTTTTTTTCAATGAAGCAATCCATTCCAGGTGAATGCTTTATCTTCCAGGACAATCAGTCACTTCAGTGTGTCTCAGAAATTCATCTAGGTTGGCTCTTAAAATTTCTGGGAAAGACAGGTTCCCTCCCACTGCCTTGGAAGTAGAACTCACTCTCACAGATGGACAATCCAAACCATGTTTGCCCCTGGTTTTGTGAATTTTTAAAAATATCCTATACAGGATTCATACTTCATATGCTAGTATGTCCCCGATATTCTAGCTTCTGGTTTAGGGTCCAGCATCATTCAGATTATCCTAAATTGTCATGGTCCCAACAAATAGTTTAAATCTCTTGGAGCAATAGGGAGAGCTGCAGGATCTGTACTGGGACTACAAACAGTGGATACTGGAAAAAGTGCAGTATGGTCTCTCACTGGGCATGGAACCGTATTAGTGGTATGTAGTTCACAGTGCAGTACCTAAAGGTAGGAGAATCTCTGCATGTTTCTCTTAGAGCACATAAGAGACCCTAAGTATGGCCCAAGAGGTCTACCATAACCTAACCATTCAGATGAGATTTCATAGGCTGAATCCAGAACCTTTCCTTGGTGTTGAGTGTGAAGAGGAAATTGCTGGCAGGAACACTCCCTGGTTAGTAGGAATCCCCATCATTCTCATTTATTCAGTAGCTGATAATGTCAGAGACTGGAAGTTTTGTGTAATGTCCAAGGTGATACATTTTTCCAGGGTCTTGCCTGCAAATAGTGTAGTGAAAAATATGGAAGTTGGTTCACTCCCCTGACAAACCGTGATGAGATCAGACTAACATGATTGACTGACCTGAGTTTATCAGTGGGAGTCATCAACAAGTAGTCTAATTCATGGCTAACTGGTTAGCACTTGCCATATGCAGAATTGCCACCTATTAGCAAATGACAAACACTGCTAAATGGGAACTTTGAGATGCAAGTTGGTAGGTAGCCCAACATTAACAATAAAGATAAAGCAGAGAGAGGCATGATTTTTGTAACCGCTTGCAGTAGTTTCAAGGCAGATACCAGATCTTAGAAAGCTTAATTTAGCCATGCTGCAGAATTGCGAAGAATGGGTTTCGCTGTGCCCTCTGGGTACCTGTTAAACAAAATATGCCTTCAGAGCCTCCCACCAAGACTTTGGCAGAGTTGCTTGTGGACAGCCATCTATTAGAAAATGATTGACTTCACTTTGACTCAACATCAGTGAAGCTTTGGAATTAGTCTGCATATGCTCAGCACTGGCTTCAAAGTATTAGGAAATGGAACATCGAATGCAAGTGTGTAATACTCAATTTTACAACTAATTACCCAAATGACAGATGTATACAATATAGAAAACCATCACCAGTGAATAATTTAAGATGGGAAAAGCAACTTTCCCTTTCATTATTACTGTTGTATGCTGCCAAGTACTGAAAGGAATATTTGAGTGACTCCAGATAACTCATCAAACGATTTCTTTGCACTTGAATGCTGCAGATGTAATCAAAAAACGTTTTAGATTGTTGCATAGATTAACAAATTAAACATGAGCACTGCTCTGCTAAGTTTCTAAAAGTCTGGTTGTGGACCTCAGTTTCATTGTTCTAATCTGGTGGATGGCACTTAAAGAATAAATGAATATCAATTGATCCTTTTTGTTATATCTTGTGCATTCAGATTCTTGAACTCAAATTCCTGAAGCTTGATATGCAGCACACTTAGTGGCCATTGTCTAAATAAAGAATTGACTAGTCAGCTACAATGCATTTCATTTGTAAAATGGTACATATATAACTGCTCAAGTGTTGTGGCCAGGCAGTCAGTCTCTCTCTCTCGCTCCCTCCCTCCTATTATGACAAGCTCAAGTTAGTATCTTTAACTAGAATAAGATCTTTGCCTATCAAAGGTTATTTCACACATTTTTGTCAATAATGCTACAGGAAACATACATGTTCAAGGCTGCACCATTTATCTCCACAAATAAATATATATGTGTACACACACATACACACACATTAAAACAGCGTTCAGAACTAGTGTCCCCTAAACCTGTAAAACACCATTGCATTTCTTCTGTATTTATAGAAAAGCCTCTGGAACATGCAATTTGGGAACTTTCATTGTAAGCTCCCTTGTCACCTGGAAGTAGAAATTTTTTATTTTGGCTCTTAACTTCTGACCCTACAAGACTGTTTATTCCTCATAACACTTGCATCAATTCAAGGGGTATTTACTTGCTGCAAAGTTCCCCTTTTTGGAGAGGAATAGCCTTTTTTTTCCATTCTGCCTCAGACTTCTTTACCTGAATCTCAGGTCCTGTAGTTCTGTTTTCAAACTTAAAGGCTATTTATGTTACATGCGTTCCAGCTCCAAATGTGCTTTGTATGTTTCCTGTTGATTAGAATAGCATTAGAGTACAGTGTGTCTGCAGCAGCTGTCCTCTTTGGCAGGATGTGGTTGCAGAGACCAAAGGCCACCCTTCATCTCGGAAAGTGCGGCTATGAAGTACCGTGCTCAGATTTATAGATTACAGTGACCAGGCGGTTGCTGGCTACACCATATTCTGGGAGTTAAATGTTTTAAACAAGTTTAATTGTTTTATAATTCAAGTGCTCTTGCTTCAATGCAAAAAAAAATATGTTGGTGCTTACTTCATTGCTGACTTCTTACATTCACATAGCTAGAATTGTACCTGTGTATTGGTGACAGGCTACTGTGCAAAAACAGCTTCCTGCTTCAAGGAAGACACGGACCGTTGGATTGCTTCAGTTTGATGATTATGGATATTATGTAATTAGTGCTTCTGAAAGTCCAATTTGGCCAGAGAGGCGCTATGCACAAGTCATCCTAGAAAAGCCATTTAATCAAGGTATTCCACTCAGAAGGAGAATAGCAAATTAGTATAGGTTCCTTGAAAAGAGATTGTGCCCCTTTCCAATTAAAATTCTGTAGTGTACAAGATATTACAGGAATGGTTTTGTCACCTATTTTGTCATTTTTCCCCTCTGCCCTCCCAAAGACATTTTGTCACAAGTCTTGTGATATTTGGTGTGGGTTTTTTTTCTTAAAACATCAAGCTTCTGGAAGCATGTGATGAGGTAAGAATCTCAGCCTTCATTAGTAAGTTTTTAGTCCTCATGGTTATGGAGAAAAGCCTCAAAATGTGACCTAAGTGCCCCCTAAATGTTCAAAAACAAACAAACAAAAAACCCCAAAAGGTAAATAACCCAAATTTTATTTGGCTTAAAAATCATGAGATTGACATTAGATTAGATTTTTGAATACTAGAGGCTGTACTGTTTACAAATACTGTAAACAACTTTTTAGAGAAGGTGGCCTTTTAGTAAAGATGGAGCAAAACTGTACCACTTCTTATGACGGGATTCAGCCCCCAGGCTCCTCACCCTGGGGCCACTTCTACCATGCCTGTTCCTAGTCAGGCTTTCTCAACTAGTCCTCTGCCAAAACCTGCCTTGGTTCCTTCCCGATTTCCACTTAACCAGAACAAACACCTTCCATGGTGCTCCAGTCCCAACTTCTTCAGAGAGTCCCCAGTCTACCACAGGGCTCTCCTGGCTAAGCTACTATTCCAGTCATCTCTCAAGCCCTCACTTTCTCCAATATGGAGAGACTCAACACTTCTTCCTACTCTAGATCAAACCCCAGTAGTCACATGCTTGTCACTCCATTAAGTGCGCAAGGGGCTGACAGCCATGTAATGGGTCATCTGTAAAAGCTCAGCTCTTTGTCCAATGGATACATAATCTAAAATTACTCTACTGAAATGCAATACAATACTATATAGTCTTTGATACCCTTGCAGCTCTGTCTTCGCAGTGTGTTTAGTTTGGTTGATTTCCAGGATGTATATAGATTGCAGCTGCAAAATAAATTCTGTAAGTATTGAACATTGCATCGTTTCCTGGAATTATATTTTGAGATATATGCTGATTCTTCTATTTCAATCTTTCCCCTGCTTTCAGTAGTCCGTTTTGGCCAACAGCAAGCAATTTGAAGGGTCTGTTTGTAGAAGTGCTTTTTCTATGTGGTCTCTGGCAATAGAGGTGGTCTCTACAACCAAGTTAGTTGTATTAAGTGAGGGAAAAATACTTAAGACACCTCGCTGCCAAATTAGAAGGGTAGTCTCTTGCACAAATTTGTTTGTAGTTTTGTGTAGCACATGTATAGATTCTAGATATATGAATGGAGATGAAATATAGCATAACTACAAATGTAACCAGTTTCTCAACTTCAGGATACCATGTACAAATCCACTATTACCTACTCAGGATCGAGTACAGTAAATATAAATTTCACTATGTCCTGAAAGTCCGCTCCAATGGCAGTTTGGATCCTGGTTGCCTATGAAACACCCTCTGTCCCCAAATTTCACCACAACAGTAGAGTCAGGTGGGGCATTCTTGCTTAGTCTCTAAATTTAACTTTTATGGACCAGTGTGTTCTCAGCGAAAGGGCCTTCAATTCTGGAATACACTCAACACCATACAAATTAATGGCTAAAGAGTAATACCTTTTGAATTGCAGCTGACAGTGAACTCTTGGCTGGTTCCAGACTTCTCTGGAAGGGGATTAGATGCATTTCAGTCCCAGTCTCTCCTTCTCATGATCTGGGATGTTTTGCCTGATGTCTTCCATGAGCAGCGTTTGTCCTGACCCCTTTAATGCCCTACGTACTCAAAGCTGGGTATGGCTCCATCCCATTCAGGTTCTACTGAATACCCACCCCATTGCCTCAAACCTTCTCTAAACAGGGTCCCTAGAACGGGGGTGCTCCAATGGCTGTCTACTTGTGGTACTGCCCCTTTAAGTATTGTATGGTGGTAAGGTGGGCCCTTTAGCTGCTGCAATGTGGCTGCCTCTCTAGTCTGCTCTCCCTGCTCCTTAATTTGCCCCATGCTCTGGATACCCTGGCAGGTGCTTGCAATAGCAGCAGTTCCCCTGTGCCCATTCCCAGCTTCCTCACAGTACAATACAGGCAGCTTCTCTACCCCCCCCCCACATGGGTTTTTCACCTGGCTCCCACCTGCTCTTGTTCCTCACATGATCCATTCTTCCTGACCCTTCAAACTCACCCAGGCCAGTGGGACAATGGAATGAAGAGACTTGCCTCACTCTGACTTAGCTCCCACAGAGGGCAGGAGAAGTGTTCCCTGCCGTGAACTTGTGATGAGCTTATTCGTTGAGGTTTTCCATGCTAAATTTTAGCTCTAGGGAGAGGATCAGAAGTCTTATCAGCTCACTTTCATACAAAAGTTTTTTTAAATGGCTGGTTTTCATCTTGGTCTTTTTAAATACACACTACAGTGACCATAAGTGAATAATTTTTGTGTTGGTTTCTTCTGAAACTTTTCACAGAAAAGAAGCTGGACAAACTTTCCTCAGGGAGATTGCAAATTCACCCCTTCACACACACGTTCTTCATTTAAGTGCTATAAAATCCCTACCGTTCAATACCTCTGATAGCTTTGCTGCAGAGGAGACCATAAAATCACACAGTCTAACATCATGAAAATTGATCAGAATGAGCTATGGGAGTTCAATAGGAGTGTGGAGGTGTATTTCTTTTCTGTTCCCCTTCGGGGCTTGAATTCCTCCATTTGTGGCTGTGCAGGGATCTAACCAAGTTTTGGCTGTATTTCTTTCAGTGGTTGTGCTGTCTGCTGGACTTCATTACCTAATATTTTTAGTGTAATGGGTAAGGTTGTAAGTTACTTCAGTAATCTCCAAACATCACATAGACTCATAGACTTTAAGGTAGAAGGGACCATTGTGATCATCTAGTCTGACCTCCTGCACATTGCAGGCCACATAACTCACCTACCAACCCCTGTAATAGACCCATAACGTCTGGCTGAGTTACTGAAGTCCTCAAATCATGGTTTAAAGACTTCAAGTTACAGAGAATGAATATATTCTAGATCTTTAAATCTAAAAGATATCATGGAGGAGGTGAGGACTTTTGTTATAAAGGTTTATTTCCCACTTTAGGACAGAAAAAAAAGTAAAATTAACGTAGAGGTGGCAGAGAACTTTTTTGTCAGACTCCCAGTATACAGTAACGCAGAGTACAGGTGACCCACTCCCTAGTGGATTCTCTCTAGCTAGAAGGCAGTGTCTCCCTTTCCAGATGTTGGGATGAGGAGGAAAAGATGTGGAAGTTTTCTTAGGAGCTCCACAAGTACAGTGGAACCCCGCTACAACGCGATCATTGGGGTCCAAAAAATTCAATTGCGGTAAATGCGGTGTCGCGTTATAGAGGGATTCCACTACTTGTGTTCAGTTTGCAGCAGAGTGTGCACCCTGGCTAGTGGGAGGGAGGGAGTGGGGAAAGAGAGAGAAGCGGGGCGGCCAGCAGGGCCGGCTTTAGGCCGATTCGCCCCGGCGGTGGTCGTCTTCGGGGGCCCTGCTCCCCTGGCCAGAGCGCCGGCCGGAGAGCAGCAGCCCCGCTCTCCCGGCCGGACCGCAGCAGCCCCGCCGCCCCATGACCCCAGCCGGACTGCTGGCCAGAGCGCGGCAGCCTCGCCCCACGACCCCGGCCAGACCTCCGGCTGGACCGGGCAGCCCCACAGCCCCGCTCTCTCGGCCAGACCTGTGGCCGGAGCGCAGCAGCCCCACTCTCCCAGCCGGACTGCCGGCCTGAGCGCAGCAAGCCCTGCAGCCCCGCTCTCCCAGCCGGACCGCCCACCGCAGCCGCCGGGGCAGGCTGGAGCCGGACCTGCCGGGGACAGAGGTGAGAACCCCAGGGGCCCGCCGGGGCTGCAGGGAGAGTCGCTCCTGCTGCAGCCACCGGGGCCTGGATCCCAAACGCCCCGCACCCGCTGGACTCGCCCGGCGCCCGCTGCAGCCGCCGGGGCCCGAGTCACCCCACGTTATAACCGAATTTGCATTATCGCGGGGCGCGTTATAGCGGGGTTCCCCAGTACTTAGCCTTACTGTATAGCAACCTGGCAGATTTGAATTCTCTGCTCTTACACAAGAAGGCATTCCAACCTCTTGGATAAAGAGGATGGGGAAGACATCTCCATGTACAGCTCTGTGCAGCAATCTAGTGACCAAGATGAGGTGTTACAAAGCTACCATTGTGCACTGAGGTCTCAGTCCCTCCAGGATATTGTGTGATTCTTAGAAGTTTATAACAGGAAGTTGGTGAGGGAGAGATGGGTGACTATAAAACGCTATTTAATTTAGTTCCTATTATGTATGTTTGTCAGCTGGCTGGAATCTGCACAGCTAGGAAGAAGAAAGTGGTGTTCTCTAATGCATTTGGCTGTCAAAGTTAAGTTACTATAGCTTTAAAAATATTTAAAAAAACAAACAAAACTCTCTGACATACAGTACCTCCTGGCTAGTAGCACAAAACTCTTCAGACCTCAAGGATCCCTCAATAAATAAAAGTGTCAAATAAGAATGTTATACACCATTATTTTGTTGCCACATAGCAAAACAGAGAGGTGGTCCGTGGAAAAGCATGAGGCACTAATCAGACTGACAAATACCAAACCAACTGCCTGTGTAAATCAGGGTTTATGAATAAGTGATGAGACTTTATCAAATGTGGTTTTACTTGAAAAACTGGCAGTATTTCTGCTATAAAATAAAGCCATGACGTTATTTATGCTGGAAGCTTGCTTTATTCTGAAGCTGCTGACAACATATCCGCAGCAACATTATCTTCTGCATTTTTAAACAACCCCTTTCTTGAGATACATGGTCTGCAAAGTACGGAACAGGTTTTCTATCTTACACGCTAAGTGTTCCAAATACCATTTCCTTCCAATCTGCCACGGTTATGTAGTATATCCCTATTGCATTAAGGTAAGTCACCAAAAAGATTTCTGAACTTTTAACAGCCAGTTGAGAGCCATAAAAAAGGGGTGAGGAGTACACCATTGAACTTTCTACATCTCAGGGTGTCAAATGTAGAAAGAAATTGTCTATTGTCTCCTTGAAATTATTTTATTTACTTGTATCCTTATTACTGATGGGTGAATATCAGTAGCTTTTGTTAAAAGAACATAAATGTTCAAGTCCAGATCCTCTCTTCATTGGAGCTATGTGAATTTACCTCTGCTGAGATCCCAAAATTAATACTGAAGAAGCTAATTGAGAGGGAGGTTAGCCTATCAAAATTAGCCAGATTCTAAGATGCTCCTTTTGAGGTGTAAGTGACGTGGGATATATGGGACAGCTAGGTTATATCTGTCTTCCTAGCCAGCGGACCTTCTTCCTTCCTGACATGTCTGAGGAAGGAGAGGGGAAATTCATAAGTAGTCGGAGGCAGAGCAGAATGGGTTAGGAGACACAAGCAACTGCTTCCTTCTCCAACGCCTTATCTCAAAATACAGTCAGCTCATTTGGAGAAAATGGGGGGAAAGGACTCCTGACCACAGAAGTTACAACTTTTCAACAGCTGGAAAGTAGGAGAGATGGTGCAGTTTGCTTTGCCCTTTTCCTTTACTTCTGTTTTTGATTTATACACATTCCATAAAAAGGAACACTTATTCTTTCCTCTAGGCACATTCAAAAATAGAATACAACTAGAGTAGTCCAGTAACCTCCCGTCTCCCACTAATAAAAGCACGGTGGATGTGTATTCTTATCTTTCAAGATACCTATCTAGGTACTTTATATTCAATTCAATTTTATAGCCTTTAGCCCAAGCCTTGTGAGCCCAGCTGGGCTGACATGGGTCAGACGCAGGTGTTTTATTGCAGTGTAGACATACCCTAAGATGCTTATCCAGAACATTTTGGCCAAACTTGACCAAACTTTTGTAAGACTTCTGGTAATGCTGGTTCCAAATGAAAAAAATGTGAAAACAGCCCCATAGCCCTTTGTTTCTGATCTGGGTTGTCCTGAGAAATACAGAGATTAAGGAGGGAGGGATGTAATTAATATTTCTGAAATTCAAGAAAAGTTTTGGACTGAGGCTTCATTTGAAGAATTTTGCTGCTCACTGTTCTCTACATCACACAATTTGGGGTGCATTTGTTATATTGCATCACATTACGTGACATAATAAGACTGACCCACCCTGAAATGATGAATCGAGTGGGATGTTTGAAAAGGCTTTCTTTTTTACAACCATCAATTAGAGAAACCACATTTTCCAGGAGAAAACAGTAACTTTTAAATATGGTATTTTACGAAGAAGACTCTCCTGCCCACTAAAGAACTTGGTTAGTGGGTTTTTTAAACCTGTCATGAATCAACATGAATCATCTAATTTTAACCAGTGTCTGAACTTCATAGTTTGAAAATAATCAACTAACATTACATTAAGCATCCTTAGACTCCCTGCACTTTCCCATGCTGTTCAATATTTAGCAAAAATGGAGAATGGATTAAAAAACTTTTTTGCAAACATTGAAATGTTTAATGAAACTCCAGTTCATAGCACACGACGCTGGTGTTGCTGTTACTCCTAGTAAGACCCTTTGTATTGTGCTGCACTCAGTTTAGTTTATGAACCTTTAATATTTTTTGTTTCATGAGTGGTGTTTAAAAAAAAAAAGTCATTGTTTTTGCATCCTGTTTGACTTGGTGAGCTTAGAAGTGATAGTCTGATGGATCAGACGTTATTGACTCATAAGATATTTGCACATTTGAAACGCGTCAGATCCCCAAGTCTGGAGTATTTTTGATTGTTTATGGATTGGGTATTTCTAGTTTCCTTCCTGCCATTAAAGAAAGTGAATTCTCATTTAAAATTTACATAGCACTAAGAAGCACAAAATGATTTTTATTCTGTCATACAAACACATACAAAGATACAGTCCCTGCCCTGTAGATATTACAATCTATATAAGCATAATTAAAGGGAGAAGTGAACTGTTTCAGGCTGAGTGAAATCAACATTCTGATATCAAATATGTCCTTAAATCTGTGTGTTTGTGTGTGTTCTATATTACAAACTTAATTAAATCTTAAAGCATTCCTATGAGGCAGGTAAAGGATAGTAGAAATGCTGGGTCTCGGGTTGTAAGGATGGGGTGGGTGGAGGTGGGAATTCTATCTAGTAGCCAGCACACTGAAAACTCTAGGATGAAACACGTTGAGAGGCCCAACATTGCCCAGACACAATTCATAGCAGAATCGGGGAAACTTGGCCAAGACGTCCTTGAACAGATGTTGAATGCTGCAGATGGCCATCGTGGTTAGCGCCTTGATGAGAGAAGAGAGCCTTGTCCTACTGCTTCCATTCAAAAATAAAATTGGCTGCAGTTCCGGATTTGCAGCTGGTCTTTCACCAAGAAAAAGTGCAGGAAAACCCCCGACTTGAATGCTAAAGTTTGAGACAGTTGTAGGCAATGGGGGACAGGGAACAGGGGGCCAACATGGAGAAATCTATTGCTGCACACCACCCTGTGGTGGAGAACTATCCCAGTCCATCATTTGGCTGGACCATGGGATGCCCCTTGATGACCAGGGCAACAGGAGACCAGTACAGGTGTACAACACTTGGATGTGCAGCTCTATCCCAGAACCCAACAAGGAGAGTGAGCATATGGCAGTGCCCACCGCATGGCATGCCTCTGAGGAGCTGACTGTGTGCTGGCAGTGAGGGGGCATTTGACAGGACTAAACCAAGTGGGAGGGCTCGCCTGTTCCTCCCCCCACCTTCACAGGCTACTGTGCCTTTCCATTCCTGTAGCAGCTTGGGCTCCACTAGGCACACTAGATGGCATAAGCTGTTCTTTGTGCTCGAGGAGATTGTTGAGATTGACTGACTCCAGAGGTTGCCTTGCTGGGCTGGGAAGGCTTTGAGCCTGGGAACAGAGGGGCTAGGATTAGGGTCTGCTCGGTGTGGAGGGACCTCCCCCTTGCTCATCCCTCAGCACTCCCAAATTGATGTATGGATGACACAACGTGAGAAATTTGACTCACTTCTGTGTCTGCCTGTTTCTCCAGCGACCAGAAGCAAGGGAGTGGAGTGAATCTAGTGGCCTGGGGCCCTGAGAGTGTTAAGGGGCCCTCTTTTGAGTGAGTACAAATTTCACCCCTCCTTATATAGCATTGTGCTAGATAGTGGAAATGGCTTTATAAATGTAGGAGCTGCAGCAGTTGAAGATGATGAGGGACTGTAGAGCAATTGTTTCAAGCATACACCAGTACTAGGGGCTACACCAGTTCTAGGGGCTAACTAATGTCTCCACACTTCAAGGTTGCCTTGCTTGGGAATTTATGTCTACACAGGCGGGGCAGTGCTCACATCCTGGCATTCTGAAACTTCCATAGAGAAGTGCTTACTTGGCCCCCTGCATGGGGAGCTAGGCAGCAGCTGGCTTGAGTTTGAGCAGGGCAGCACCTAAATACCTTAAAAATCTGTCTCACTGTACAATGGATGCTTTCAGTTGAGATGAGAAATGAGGATCGCATTCTCTTTGATGATCAAGTACTACCTAAGAAGGAAGAGTTTCACTTCCTGCAGCACGTAGGTGCTCCTGGAAGGTCTCCTATCCAACTAATGATCTGGCCAACTCTGCCCTGCTTGCAAGCGGTCAGGATCACGGTACAGGTGATGTCTACAGTACTTATAAGTGAAAAAGTTAAACAAGATACACGAGCCTTCAGCTGACATACATAAGGCTGTGTATATAGATGAACCCATGTTTTCTAGAAAGTACCTCAAAGGCTGAAAATAAACAATTTTCTGGCAAACTTCATTAATTGACCATCCTCCCCATTAATTCCTCAAAATTGCCTCTGATCCCATATTTTACACGAACAAAAACTAACTCTGGAGTGAGATCTGCCCTCAGCTGCCCAAGGAATCTTTAATTTAGGTATTTAATCTCTCCTGTAACTATTCTCCTTTGGTTCACTACTTGTGTCTCTCTTGCTTCTCCCACTGTAGGAAACTATGTATGTTGCAACTCTGTGAAGGGCAAGGGAACAGTCAATAAAGGAGGGAGGAGGGCTCCAAATTTGATATCCTGGTCAGGTATATATTTTGAACTAGTAGAAGAGGCTTGTGGCTTTTAGCCTGTTGTAAACTGGTGGATTTGAGCCTACCTTCCGGGCTCTCGCAGGCAGGCTAAGAAAAACAAATCCTCCCTGGTGTGGCTGCCATTCAGGGTAGTCCCTAGGGTGTCTGGTCACAGTCCTCACTCCCGTAGTAACAAGCAAAGCAAAACAACTCAAGAATCAGCATACAAATTCATCCCTTCAGGTAAGGAGGTGATAGCAAGAGCAGTCCCCGAGGACTATCCTGGTAGGGTAAGAGAAACAAGTCAGCCTACCCTGCAAGGAAAATGTAAGAGCTGACCAGACAAGATAATAGAGAAGACCACTCATCTAAACCTGATGCTGAGGTATGTAGACCACTTTTTTTGATTCCTGAATTATGGTATCAAAATGGATCTGGAGAGGCTTGCCAAACCAGCTCTTTTTGGGAGCAGTACCCCACGGGCACACATTAGAGAGAAAATCTGTCTGTCTTCCCTTCTATTTTGGGACTCCCTTTCTCAAATTTTTCAAAGCAATTACATCTTTCAGGATGTTTTAGTTTCTAAGGAAGCAATAGGCAATATCCCCTCAACCTCTGGTACTTTATTAAAAGCACCTACCTTATAGGCATGTGATAGAAAACAGGTATGAATATGAACACAAACAAAAACTCTACTACCCAGAATACTTCACAATATAGCCCAATCTAATATCAGCCTGTTAAACAGGCTAGCCACCAAAGTGGAGTACACCCACAGTGTCAATCAATTCATCAATCTAGATGTTTCAACCTACTCTTCCTTAGAAATCCTGGTGAATTTTGGAGCATCACCTGAAAGTTAACAATTTGTCTTCAAGACTACGTATGGGTCCCCCACCCTTATTGCTTAATTTTATCATGAGGCTTTCACGAGTCTCTGCTTTAGAGTACCACATCCTGAATATTAGAGTTGGTTTAAAAACTACATTTTTCTGAGCTTGTCAAAATTGGACACACATCTGTGCTGGCTTTTCAATTCATGCTACACCACAAATTTCCTGTGGCTGTAAAGGCAAATACTAACTTGTATTTTTTTTCCATGGTTTTCATCTTTCAGTTACATTAACTGATTGGTTCTGGTGGCTTCCATGTCCCAGTTCATAGCCACATGCTTAAGTTCACTCATAAATATGGTTCTTGAGGGGAACCCTGTTCTGCTTTGGTAGATTAATGTTCCCTCCAGCTATTACGTGGCTGAATTCTGCTCCAGTTCCAGAGCTGGTGGCAGTTGCTGTATGTGCTTTCACAGTTGGAGTAACTGTCTCTTCAATACCCTCCAATCCCAGTCTTCCTAGAAGACACTCACTTAAGGTTTTGGGCTTCCTAGCTGTCACCTTTCTCGGGAGGAGACCTGTGTCACTCTCCCTCCAGATCAAAGGTTTAGGCTTGCAGTTGCTCTGCACCTCACTGTAATTTTCCCCAGCAGGTCTGACCTGTGTCCAGCATCTGTGGTTAGCCTTTTGCCAGGCACTACAACAGTGTACACTAGTTACCAAACAGCCTTCACACCGTAATGTAAATTTATTCTTGGGGCAAAAGTATTACAGAGAAAATATAAAAAGAAACCTACATGCATACTGAAAGCTTACCAGAGGTCAACCTCCCGCAACTCCCAGGCAAGGCTTTGATAGGTGTCAGTCTGGGTTTGCTCTTCCAGTTACCTGTTTGTGTCAGGTTTCAGATCAAGAATGAGAATAACCTTGGGACAGTTCAGCTGTTCCTTTATACAGTTTTGAGCCTTTTAATTTCTGACCTCCTGTAACAGGAAATCACCAGGCAGTTGCCTTCTCCTCAGGGGCTAAACTGCAAAAGGCTGTATTTGCATAACTGGTGTTATGGAATTTGCATTAATCACCCACCAGGGATTCCCCAGGGAACCCACTTACTATCACAAAAGTCCATGCTGTCTGGTACGTTTCAATTTAGTCGTTTGAACACCTTACACTTCCCAGGTCTCTCACTTGTCACATGCCCAACAAGGGTTTGGCCATCGCTCAGGATAGTGCAGAGCAGGCACTGAACACAGTAAGTCAATCAAAAACTTGCTAAGTGCCTATTCGCGCACAGGGGACAAAAGACACTATTAGACTGGCTTACCTCAGTGACAGGTAAATTAGGCATAAACCTGAGATAATGAAGAATTTCTTTTGCTATAACAGAACGGTGGAATCGTGGGACCCATTTAGCTTTTTTTATATCTTTTCTGTGTCATTGGATGTCTCTGGGCACTTGTATTCTGAGAAAGTAGATGGGGATCTGACTTGCTTTCTCTACCATTCATTTGATGTAGATTTAGTTTAGAGGAGACAAGATTAAGACTGTTTGTTTATCTCTTCATTTTCTCTGTCTGTAATCAGCTTGCTCCTATTACCCCCCACCCCCTGTCCTGATTTTTCACATTTGCTGTCTGGTCACCCTAAATCAGCTGTTGGTCATTCCTGGATCTCTTCCATTTGTTGCTCTGGGTTTGGGTGAAAGGCAGTGCCCAGGAAGCAAGTAATGGACCTCTTAGTGTCTTCCTTGACAGATGGACTTGGCCTGGTGCAGAGCAGGCTTGCTCTACGGCAAAGGGAAGAGTGAGGCTGACGGAGCCATGGTGGTAAAAATGACAGCAGGAAAGAGTCTGGGTGACACTGGGGCTTGAACACCACTGCAATGCACGATGCCTGAATTAGGCATCTAGACTCCCTATACAATGAATGGGGGAAGTTAGGTGCCTTAGAATGTGATGCTCAAAGGGCAACCCAGATGAGCTGGAAGGGGCCCAAGCTAGCCTGGAGACAGGCCGTTCCCACTCATGGCAGCCTTGAGGCTGACAGGCATAAGCAAGTGCCCCCCTCAGTCCTCGGTGTGTTGAGTAAAACAATAGGCCCAGTGAAAACTGGCTCTAATGAGATCCTTACATTGAAAGCGCATGGACATATACACTGTCTTAAATGTATTGCAAGGAGACTGGTTCAGAAGACACCCGCACCTCTCAATCCATCATTTCACTCCCCGCAAAGCTCCTAGGACTCAAAACACACAAGCAACAGACAGCACTGAAGGTGAGTTCAAAACTCCCATCCTCCCCCCCCCCAAAAAAAAACCTACCAGAGGGACGTGTGAGCCCATAAACCTGGAGAGTGGCGTAACCAAGGGGAAGGTAGGGGAGAGCAGCACCATCAGACACACACAAATGCCATGCGCCTTTTCCACAGGCTCAGCGACCTGCCAGACCCCAACCAAAGAACATTTGCCCCAAAGTCACCCTCGGTCACATCCAACACCTGGCATCTTATGGCTTTATTTCCTAGAGCCAGGCACGTAGATTCCCCTGCACCTCCCTCAAACTCCTGTACACGTGGAGGGGAACAGCCTTATAACCACAGGAGCTGAAACAGAGCTTCCCTGCCATTGGGCTTTGTCATGTCCTTAGAGGATGTGGTAATCCAAATGGTAAATCCTCTTGGACTATATCAGTGAGAACTGGGGACCTTTAAATTCACACTCACAGCATCCACACAGGGAAGGTTCAGCACAGCACACTGCTGTTTGCACCCCCTGTAGTCTGAACTGTGGGGAGAGTTGACGTACCCTAAGTCCTCTCATTACAGACTTGCTGCACGAAAGAGAAATTCGAGGGAGGTCAGAATTTTGCAAGCCAAACATGAAAGCATCAGACAAGAGAAACCGATGTCATCCAGGAGCAAGTGCCCACTGTTACACTATAAAGGTCTCCAAAATTCTGCCTCACATATTCTCGCCTGAGACATACGATGCCTTATCTGCAGGACTTTGATTGCTGGATGACTCGCACTAACTGGAATTAAAATGTCAGGTAAAATACGACTATTGGACCAAGTGATTTTTCTTCTCTCCCCACTCCTGCCTTACTTCCCTCTGGAGTCTAGGAAACTAGCTGATTGGAGACCGGTAGTGTCACGTATATCATTTTGACTGCTGATACAATAAGTTAAGATTTATAACACTGGTGTGAGCCAGCATCACTAACTCAATTTCTTGGTCTCATTATTTGCAATGAACCATAACTCAGCACCAGGGTCATGCAGCCCTTTTTATCCATAAATCTGTTGATGCTGAGGTACAGGGACCCTTGTCCTCCACCTGAATTTCCTTGTTTTAAGGCATGAGGGTGGTGCCCTCAGATGTCAACTGTGGGAAATATTAAAAAAACAGAGATAAAAATAGCCAAAACATCTGAAGTGTCTGCTGTAGGTTTCCCCTCTGCAACCTTTGTATGCCCACACCTCTTATGCTATTTAAGCGCCACTTTTCTTCACCAACATCCTTTTAAGTATCAAACACATTCTCCATAAACTACAGTGGTTTGCAGAGGCTTGTCACTTATATAGCTAGCCTATTTTACTGGTCCCTTAGCTTTTTTTTAAGCATATAAATCCGTAACAGATAAAAGCCCTAAGCATGCACTGGTTGGATTTTATCCTGCAATATTGTAAAGTAATTTCCATTTGTAACTGCTGAAACAGCTTTACAATACGAGAAAGCTGCACCGGTTAATTTCCGTTCTTGTGTGACAGGTGGAAGGTTACTAAAAGGAAAGGCTGAAGTGCCCAGAGGTGTTTTTTTTTTTTTTTTTTTTTTGTAAAAACACCAGGGTACAATGGAGCATGTGGTGATGATGATATTGTGGGGACAAAGCACAAACTACTTGTCATTAAAAACCCACATCCCAGACTATGCCACATAGCAGCATAGAAGTAAAACCAAACATTTCTTGCTTACACAAATGAATTACATTATTTTAGTTTTTACAAAAACAAAACACTGAAAAAAAATCCACTGCAGTCACTAAAATAGTGTGTTTCTAAAATTTAGTCTTTAAATCCTCTAAATAAACTACCTCCTTAAAAATTCCAAGTAACCATTCCAGTGTCTTGGTCTGTGAGCTAAACCAATGTAAAAATAATAATAATAAAAAAAGATGCAGAGCCTAAAGGCTAAAACCTCTTCCTCCGTTCACCCTGTTGTTGCCAAGTTATCAGCTTTATGTGTAGTTCCCCTTTTGGATATCTTGTATTATCCTAACTCAGTAGGGTGATCTAGAGAATTCTTTGAATTTCATCTCCTGTATGCTACCTTGACCAAGCAAAGTATATTGGGATTATGTCAGATCTTCTTGAATTTACAATCTTCATCCTCTATCACTGGCTTAATTCTAGTTATTCTTCCCTATATTTATAGCGTACAGACCAGTCCAATATATGGGCTTCTTTCCCGTTAGAACTCCATCCTGATCCCAAAGGTGTATTCCTTCAGATTCTACCTTACGACTTTTACCTGGAGATATTTAGGAGATTATTTAAAAAAAAAAAAAAAAAAGCATGTCTTTGATACCACCTGCAGACTGGGCACATCCATGCCTGCATTTGTTAGGCCCTCACTTAGACTGTTGGGCCATCACTTTCAAGCAGTTGTAGGTGAATTTGGGGCATTGGGATAGAAAAAAACAACCCACATTTTATTGTCTCCTAATGCCCCATTTATGTGCATGCTTAAATGTGGTGCTCTGTTATTGGCATCAGAGCACTGTGCCTACTCTATGACAATGCCTTCTAGGGGTACAGTTTCTCTAGATGGGGGTGGGGAAGGGAACCTTGGGAAAATAAGCTGTTGCATGAACCAGTGGTGATTATGAAAGAAAATAATGGTACTTTACCAAAACTGGATGTTTCTGCTTAATTTTTTTTTTTTTTAAAAGCAAGCAGTGAAATAGCAATTGCACTTCTGAGTTAATGCTCCAGTGGCCTTCATTCGTTTCACATTCAGAAAGTTGTTTAATGCAAGTTTCAAAGTTGACTGCTTCTTAAAATGAAAGCTTACATTCTGAAGAAACTGCAGTGGCTCAATCTCTCCTCTGCAGCTTGTCACAGAGGAGTGAGCAGGCCTGGGGAAACTTGAATTGCTGTTGTCCATGATTTACCTGCTCTATGTGTAGATGTTAGACTGGCGGCGCTCTATTTATCAGACATGCAGCATTCAGTCTTCTTTCTGACAAACTGATGGTTGCTGAATGAATTACTGACTTGGAATAAAACAGGTGTCTGGGTCGAACATGAGTTATGTCCATCCTTCCTTTCTTTTCCAGTGCTGACATCCTATGGTAGCCATTTAAAATTGATAATCTATTAAGTGCAGTTTTCCAGAACATTCCCACTCCTTCCCCTCTTTTTATTGGAAATTTGAGGTGGATGCTGTGGGAACTTAGGCAGAGCGGCATTCTAGTTCTCCTGCTTATCACTCGTCGCAGTGATGGCCTGTCGCAGCTCGCATGATAGGAACAATCCTTGTGCATGCTTTCATCTCACCTCCAAAAGTTCCAACATCATGGCCTCATTGTGATTTAGCAGAATCTCTGAATTTGTGAATTTTTTGCGTGGGCCTCCGTGTTTTTCTCTCATCCTTTCTCCCAGGGGAGATGTGTGTAGTGGAGTATCTTGTCTTGGATGAGGTTTTTAATGCATGTTACTATGTACTTATATTACAGAAGGCCAGGTTCAGGAAATGAGCCTTGCACTTGGAGAAAAAGGTGGTGAGGTTTGTGGTGATCCTTAGCTCCTGGAGGAGTTCATTTCATCGTCTGACTGGCCTAAAAACATTTGGGGGTGATTTTAGACACCCCGCCCCACCTCCTGTTTACAACATATTAGAGCAGTAACTCTGTCAGTTTTTTACTATCTGCCTTGGTCTGGGAGATTGCAGTCTTTCCTTTCAGATGCGGATCTTGCCACCATTAGTCATGCTTTTGTCACCTCAAGATTAGACTACTGCAGTGAACTCTACTTTAAAACCATTCTGAGAATGAAACTGGCACAGAATGCAGCGGCTCGCTTATTGAGCATGGCATCTCTCTGGGAGCATATGAACTGCTGCCTGGGGACCTGCACTGGCTGCCCATTGGTCTCTGGGAGGAGCTTACGGTATTGGTTAGCCTTATAGCTGTGCAATTAATGCTCATTTTAAAAAACGTTAATTTGAGTTAATTGCATGCATTAACTGTGATTAATTGACAGCCCTAATATCAACATTAATGGTCCAGAAAGCTCTTCACCCAGCTCTTTTAACACTCAAAGATGCAAGTTATCTGGACCCACTGATTTAAACTGTTGAACTTTAATAGCTGCTGTTTAAGATGCTCAATTACTGTTGGAATGGAAAATATTTCACAATCCTCATATAGTACGAATAAATCATCTGGATTTTTCCCAAATGCAGAACAAATATTTATTGACTACGTCTCTCTATTCTGCATCACTATTGACATTACTCCCATTTTCATCTAGTAATGAAACAGTACCAGTGTTGGGGTTCCCAATTTTCATTCACATTTTTGTCCCAGCTAATGTGTCTCAATTGTTTGCAGCTTTGTGAAAGTGCCCATTTTAAAGCACCAAGTGTATTAGTGGTTGGGACTCTATTCTCTTTGCACATAAATATAATCAAATCATGATCACTTGCACCTAAGCAACAACTAATTTTTAGTTCTGTGATCAATTTTTTTTTATGAAAATGAGGTCTAATATAGAATTCCCCCATGGGGGATGCAATATTTCAAGTTAGGAAACTCATCTAACTTTTTGAAATTCTAAGAATGTTTTAATACTGGCAGCATGAAACCCCTAGCCTGTAATTCAGATTGAAATTCTCCGTGATAAGGCAGCTTTTCTGTCCCTTATGATTCATAGATTCATAGATTCATAGATTCTAGGACTGGAAGGGACCTTGAGAGGTCATCGAATCCAGTCCCCTGATAGACATTTATCTAACCTACTCTTAAATATCTCCAGAGATGGAGATTCCACAACCTCCCTATGCAATTTATTCCAGTGTTTAACCACCCTGACAGTTAGGAACTTTTTCCTAATGTCCAACCTGGACCTCTCTTGCTGCAGTTTAAGCCCATTGCTTCTTGTTCTATCCTTAGAGGCTAAGGTGAACAAGTTTTCTCCCTCCTCCTTATGACAACCTTTTAGATACCTGAAAACTGCTATCATGTCCCCCCTCAGTCTTCTCTTTTCCAAACTAAACAAACCCAATTCTTTCAGCCTTCCTTCATAGGTCATGTTCTCAAGACCTTTAATCATTCTTGTTGCTCTTCTCTGGACCCTCTCCAATTTCTACACATCTTTCTTGAAATGCGGTGCCCAGAACTGGACACAATACTCCAGCTGAGGCCTAACCAGAGCAGAGTAGAGCGGAAGAATGACTTCTCGTATCTTGCTCACAACATACCTGTTAATACATCCCAGAATCATGTTTGCTTTTTTTTGCAACAGCATCACACTGTTGACTCATATTTAGCTTGTGGTCCACTATAACCCCTAGATCCCTTTCTGCCATACTCCTTCCTAGACAGTCTCTTCCCATTCTGTATGTGTGAAACTGATTTTTTCTTCCTAAGTGGAGCATTTTGCATTTGTCTTTGTTAAACTTCATCCTATTTAACTCAGACCATTTCTCCAATTTGTCCAGATCATTTTGAATTATGACCCTGTCCTCCAAAGCAGTTGCAATCCCTCCCAGTTTGGTATCATCCGCAAACTTAATAAGCGTACTTTCTATGCCAATATCTAAGTCGTTGATGAAGATATTGAACAGAGCCGGTCCCAAAACAGACCCCTGAGGAACCCCACTTGTTATGCCTTTCCAGCAGGATTAATAACAACTCTCTGAGTACGGTTATCCAGCCAGTTATGCACCCACCTTATAGTAGCCCCATCTAAATTGTATTTGCCTAGTTTATCGATAAGGATATCATGCGAGACCGTATCAAATGCCTTACTAAAGTCTAGGTATACCACATCCACAGCTTCTCCCTTATCCACAAGACTCGTTATCCTATCGAAGAAAGCTATCAGATTGGTTTGACATGATTTGTTCTTTACAAATCCATGCTGGCTGTTCCCTATCACCTTACCACCTTCCAAGTGTTGGCAGATGATTTCCTTAATTACTTGCTCCATTATTTTCCCTGGCACAGAAGTTAAACTAACTGGTCCGTAGTTTCCTGGGTTGTTTTTATTTCCCTTTTTATAGATGGGCACTATATTTGCCCTTTTCCAGTCTTCTGGAATCTCTCCCGTCTCCCATGATTTTCCAAAGATAATAGCTAGAGGCTCAGATACCTCCTCTATTAGCTCCTTGAGTATTCTAGGATGCATTTCATCAGGCCCTGGTGACTTGCAGGCATCTACCTTTTCTAAGTGATTTTTAACTTGTTCTTTTTTTATTTTATCCGCTAAACCTACCCCCTTCCCATTAGCATTCACTATGTTAGGCATTCCTTCAGACTTCTCGGTGAAGACCGAAACTAAGAAGTCATTAAGCATCTCTGCCATTTCCAAGTTTCCTGTTACTGTTTCTCCCTCTTCACTAAGCAGTGGGCCTACCCTGTCTTTGGTCTTCCTCTTGCTTCTAATGTATTGATAAAAAGTCTTCTTGTTTCCCTTTATTCCTGTAGCTAGTTTGAGCTCATTTTGTGCCTTTGCCTTTCTAGTCTTGCCTCTGCATTCCTGTGTTGTTTGCCTATATTCATCCTTTGTAATCTGTCTTAGTTTCCATTTTTTATATGACTCCTTTTTATTTTTTAGATCATGCAAGATCTCGTGGTTAAGCCAAGGTGGCCTTTTGCCACATTTTCTATCTTTCCTAACCAGCGGAATAGCTTGCTTTTGGGCCCTTAATAGTGTCCCTTTGAAAAACTGCCAACTCTTCTCAGTTGTTTTTCCCCTCAGTCTTGATTCCCATGGGACCTTACCTATCAGCTCTCTGAGCTTACCAAAATCTGCCTTCCTGAAATCCATTGTCTCTATTTTGCTGTTCTCCCTTCTACCCTTCCTTAGAATTGCAAACTCTATGATTTCATGATCACTTTCACCCAAGCTGCCTTCTACTTTCAAATTCTCAATGAGTTCCTCCCTATTTGTTAAAATCAAGTCTAGAACATCTTCCCCTCCAGTAGCTTTTTCAACCTTCTGAAATAAAAAGTTGTCTGCAATGCAGTCCAAGAATTTGTTTGTTAGTCTGTGCCCCGCTGTGTTATTTTCCCAACATATATCCGGATAGTTGAAGTCCCTCATCACCACCAAATCTTGGGCTTTGGATGATTTTGTTAGTTGTTTAAAAAAAGCCTCCTCCACCTCTTCCACCTGGTTAGGTGGCCTGTAGTAGACTCCTAGCATGACATCACCCTTGTTTTTTACCCCTTTTAGACTAACCCAGAGACTCTCAACACTTCCATCTCCTATGTCCATCTCTACCTCAGTCCAAGTGTGTACATTTTTAATATATAAGACAATACCTCCTCCCTTTTCCCCCTGTCTCGCATTTGTATATAGGCATCTAAGATACTGGTTTGATCTTTCCTCCCAGTTTTGTCCTGACCCTCCTTTCTCTCTGCCAATATAGCCCACACTCCCTCTCGTTTCTGACCCATCTCCCAGGTCTCCATGTTCCCCACTTACCAGTGGGCTTTGCTCACCTGTCCCCATCGAACCTAGTTTAAAGCCCTCCTCACTAGGTTAGCCAGTCTGTGTCCAAATAAGGTCTTTCCCCTCCTCGAAAGGTGTATGCCATCTCTGCCTAGCAGTCCTTCCTCGAATAGCATCCCGTGGTCTAGGAAGCCAAAGCCTTCCTGGCGACACCATCTTCGCAGCCAGGAATTCACCTCCATGATGAATCTGTCTCTGCCCGGGCCCCTACCTTTAACAGGAAGAATCGAAGAGAATATCACCTGCACTCCAAACTCCTTCACCCATACTCCCAGAGCCCTGTAGTCACTCTTGAGCCGCTCAGTGTCACACCGCGCAGTATCATTTGTGCCCACATGGATGAGTAGCATGGGGTAGTAGTCAGAGGGCTGGATAATCCTCGACAATGCCTCTGTAACATTTCAGATACGGGCTCCCAGCAGGCAGCATACCTCCCGAGATGAAATGTCAGGGCGACAGATGGGCACCTCCGTCTCCCTCAGCAGAGAGTCTCCGACCACCACTACCCTACGTTTCCTATTCGCAGTGGTGGCAGCAGACCTCCCAGCCTTAGGGGTACGAGGCTTCTCCTCCTTTACTGTAGGGGGTGATTCCTTCTTTCCTGTATCAAGAAGAGCATAATGGTTACCTATTACCACGGCAGGAGGGTTCGGAGCAGGGGTGGAGCACTGCCTGCTGCCAGAAGTAACCAGCTGCCAGTGTCCACCCTGAGCCATCTCCTCCTCCACCAGTGGTGTAACAGCAGTCCTGTGTACTGGGACAGCTACCTCAGCTGTGTCCACATGGACACTGTCCAGGAATTGCTCGTGGATTCGGATGCTCCTCAACCTAGCCACCTCCTCCTGTAGCTCTCCCACCTGCTGCCTGAGAGATTCCACCAGCAGGCACCTTTCACATTGGATGGTCCCCCCAGCCTGGATATCAGTAAGTGGAAATTGCAAGTTACAGTCTCTGCAAAACCACACCAGGATCTGGGTAGAAGCATCCATGCTCAGGCGCACTGTCTGGCTACAGGCGCAGGTGGAGGAGACAGAAGCAGTGCTGGCACAGGTGTTGCGGGTCTTCCTAACCATCGTAAGCCTCCCTCTGTCAAACTCCCGTCTGCAGCCACCTGTCCGCTGAAAGGGTTGTTAAGAAGAAGTTTAGGTTTTAAGGGGAATAAAGGGAAAACAGATAGAACCGGCAAGGGACCCTCGCCCCCTTCCCACTCCCCTTTCAAACTCCCTTGCGAAACTCCCTGTTAGCAAAAGCTCCCTGGTCGCAAAAGCTCCCTGGTCGCTTGTGCGCTGCTTTATAAAGCCCTGGCCTGTATGAATGTCCTGCCCACTGATGAAGGCTCAGCCACTTACCAGAGGCTTCTAGCTTTCAAACCTTCCTTTGAAGCTCACAGCTTCCAACTGCCAGCCATAGCACACGGTCCTTCAAACAAACAGACTGACAAACACAAGCTCAGCACACAGCAAGTAACCCCCAAACACATTAGATATGCATTAGATACTTGTTTAAAGAGCTGGTCATCTTGAGCTGTAGTGTGATTAAGTGGTCTGTAGAAGACACCAACTAGTCACCACTAGCACCCTATCTTGTGGTTTGTCTGTTAGAACATTGACCCATAAGCATTGACGATCACTTGCTTCACAGTTGGCACTGACTTGGAAATAGGTGATGTTACTTTTGACAGAGTGGCACTCCTTATCACCTTTTGCCCAGTAGATCATTCCTAAATAGATTTTATCCAGTGATTTTTTTTTTAAACATTCCCGTCTTGTATGAGATTTGTATATCTTTCCACCAGGTTTAAGTAATACCAGCTAGATTGAATCAATGCTCATAATTGACAATACTAATATCTCTTATTTATTATCCAGGCTCCTAGCATTGCCATATAGGCAATGCAGGAATTACTTCTCTACACATCCTTTGGTGCCTTGATCAGTTTTGATCTTGATTTTGTGCTAAACGAGTGTTGCTTTGTCTGCTTTTCACTATCACTTTTTGTTAACGCCCTAACCCATTTAGCAAGCATGTCTCCATGACTATTGGTTCCCCTTATCTGGAGATGGAGGTCCTCCAAACTATATGGCCTCCTCTCCCCATAGAAGATGGCCCAATGTTCCACAAAACCAATGTTTTTCTATACCACTCAGACAGCAGTTCACGTCCAGAACATTCTGCTTTCTGTCTTCTTTTGCTTGCGAGACAGGAAGAATCTTAGAGAAGATCACCTGAACATTTCTCTCCTTCACGCCCTTTGAAGTTCACTGAAGCAGTATGTAATCTGAAATATCCTGTGAAGCAGTATTGTTAGTGGTAATATGAACCATTGCCAGTGGATCTTTCCCCACTGACTTCAAAGCTTATCTCGCAGTCACATCCCCCGTGCTGGCTCCAGGAAGACAGCACACTGGTCCTATTGTCCACCTGTCCCTTGCAGAACCTTTTCTCCATTTCTCTTAGCATAGAATCCCTGACAAGGATACTCTGTCTGTCTTTGGACAGTTGGAGATCTTTTTGGGCATACCTGATGGTCTTGCAGGTTGGCCCGAGCAGTCATCCTCAAGCATGTCCTAGTGATAAGGCAACCCCACCAGGGTGCCATGCTGCGGCAGCACAACAAGCACACCTGCCTCACTTTCCTCTTCTGCCGATGAAAGGAACATAGTCTGAATCTGGTACAAAGCCTACCTCTGGACATAATTTATTCCCATATCCCATCGCAGTAGTTCCCAAATAATTGTAATAAAACCATTCTCCAGTTTCTTTGGCTCCTGATCTAGCCCCCACTCTTCAGGTCTCTCTGCCAATCTTCAAGCAGCCCTTCACTCAGGTCTTCACCCCAAGGGCTTCTCCTTTAGTAACATTCCACTCCTCCAGGCCTCCCTGCCAGTGAGTCATGCCCCAGCTTAGGGGATCCACCCTCTTGCTTCTGGGCTCAGCTTCCACTGACCATGCTGGATCTTCCCCTTTTCCTAGGAGGCCACTGCCTGAGCCTTCTGCTTCTCAAGGGTTTCAGCTTTGGTCAGTTCTGCTCAGCAGTTCTGTTCCAGGTCTCCACAGAACTCAGCTCCCTTTACCAGGGAGCTCTCTCCCAAGCCACTCTTGCTAGCTCTTCCTTGTTGCTTCTGTCTCTCTCCTCTGGGTCTCAAGCAGTTCTCACCTGCCTCTTCATGACTCTCTCAGGCATTGACTTACCAAGTGTCTCTCATGTAGGGTCCAGGTGCCCTTGTAAGCCCAGGTGAGAAGTAGCTAATGAGTCACAGGTGCACTGGCTCTTGCTCCCTTTTAAAGAGCAATTCTCCACCTGTGACCTCAGGTTTACAAGCTCTTCAACTCAAAGTCCTCAAACTCTGTGAGACTGGTCTGACTAGTCTTCTGGAGTCTGGGAAAAGAGCTAATCCATTACAAGCTGGATGGCTTCTAGTCTCCTCTCCCCCACTTGGCTTCCTGTTCCTGTTTAAATAGATCAGTCCTAGGGCAGAACAGGGAGCCTCCTTGATTATCCCCAGGCTGCTCTAATGGTGAGCTCCTGGGTTTCCCTTAAAGGAGTCATACCCTCCTTCACATGGCCCTCTAAGAACACACCATAGAGATCAAACATCTGGGCAGATCAAGGACCAAAATGGTCTATTCATTGTATTTAGTATATTACTTTGATTTTCTTGAAGGATTTTAATTTTTGTCATGCTTATGTATTGCCCTTTTCTTCAATGACCCTTGGCTTCCTCTTCACTCTAGACTAGAATGTGGACTAGATTCTCAACTTGACATTTCTTACTCAGCTGCTTTCCCTGCTGACTCTAAGGCAAAAGGAGCTGTTCACTCTAATAACAAATTTCTCCAGAGTCTTGCCCTTGTCTGGGTTAGCATTTTCTTCTTCATAAATGCCCATCCAAATTGAGTAGATACACAGTAAGTTCAGTAGCTCCTTGGCTTTAAGTGGCACCTGCTGAAAATTCAGTGCCAGCACCATTATCTGTCCTCCCTTCTCTTGTTTAAAAAATTGGTCATGTATTGCTTCAGAAATGTATTTAAGGGTATCCCTGTACTTGTCTGGCCAATGGATTTATAGCTACCTGAAATTGGTAGAGCTTGGGTTACTGCCTTCCAGCAAACAAACATGACACATTTTAGTTGGTCAATCAAATTGCATAGCTCTTTACCTATAGACTGGTTTACAAAATAAAATACACTACTACTGAATGAATAAGGTTATTTCATTGGTATAACATCTTAGAAGCTGTACGATGAATACTAAACCCTCTTCATTTGGTGATTTGGGATAAACTTCTAAATCACGAATCAATGTTATAATGTATTCCCCAAAACAATAATAAAAAATCTCTTAATGTTGTACTCCATAGATCTTGGAGAACTTCTTAATATGTAAAATGGAAAACTGTACTCTACGGTCAATGGTGTATACAACCCATACACGTGTGCATACAGTCTGCCTCTGTGACCAAATGATTCTCTTGCAAATATTTCTTGGCCACAAGTGATTATAGTGTTTCAAAACCTACTCTGACCACTGGAAAACAAATACATTTATTTTATACATAATCATTGTAACAAGAGCCCATGTCCCCACCATGACATTTTGTTCTGGTTTTCTCCACAAAAATGCTTGGCTGAAATATAGTCTATATAGAAAGGGTTAAAGTTTACAAGCAAATGGTTAATTAGACTTTATGGAAGTCACAAGCATATCATTTAAGTACATAACCCCAAATCCCTCACTTAGGACTTTTACCCTTACCACAACACTTCTTAAGTTTTCAGTCAGTGACTTGTTTGTTTTTAAAGCAAATTAATAAATTAGTCCATAACATATTCCTGAATAGAATAGTTTGGGGGTTTCTAGTACAAATTCTTATTTTTTAAAAAATGGGTACTTGAATATACAGAGTCATCTTAATGAAGGAGGGGAGTGAGGCATGTCCTATCCAGTAGCCTGGGGTCTTGTGGGCTTAGGGTGGGATTTCAAAGGCAAGAGGAATACAACTTCTTTTATCCAGCATTGCACTAGATAGTGGAAATGGCCTTGTAAAATGTGAGGGCTGCAACAGTCAGACTGGACTGCACAGGGACTGGTTGACAAACATCCATGTGTAGGAGCTGACAGGTCTCATCACTTTTCAAGGGAGCTTGCTGTGGGACTATTCAACCTGCCTCAATTTCCTTCTGGGTCACCAGTAGTCATCAGCCTCCTCTGTCGTGGTCTGGTGCTGTAGTGACTTAGACTGCTAGCTAAATTGTGCCAAAATTCCAGTCCTTCAGGGAGTATCAAAGTTCCAAAACAAATACAACAATCAAAGAGGAGAGTCATCCATGGCTGGATCCAACCCCTGTCTCTTCTAGCTAATGCTCATCTGGGCTCCCTGCTTCAAGCCTTCCTTCCCTTGTATCATTGCATTAGTGGGGGTTTGCATCCTTCAGTGCATTAAGCCACATCAGAGGGCCATTTTTTGTAACCAAGGTGAAGAGGCTTTTGAGGAGGTAACAGCAGAGGCCGTCCATGGCCCCCCTTCACCACCAGTGCTTCTTTCTCAATGGCAACATGTGCCCTCTCTTGGGGAATCACTTGGTGCTGCTGTACAGGGCCAGGTGTTCCACCCCATAGATTTCCTGGGACAACACTGCCCAACCGCACTTTGGAAGCATTGATCTGGAGGATAAACTCCCTTGGGACAGCAAGGTGATATAGAATGGGTTTCTTCATTACTTCCTCAAAGGGAGGTGTTTACCAATGGAAGAGGGATTAAAGGGGCTTTCAAAACTCTACTTGGAGCAGTGTCTGACTCCCATAGGGGTGTGTCTGGCTTCTTGCTAGAGTGGGCAACTCAGAGAATCTCTGGCTGGCTAGAACTACTCCCCCCAAACTGGCCCTGCCTTTTCACTTAACCCTTTAAGATTCTAGGTCCTGGGCCCTATGCCTTGGGGTCTCATTTAATCATAGAAATTTGGTTCCAGCCCTACAAGATCATCTAGTTCACTCCCTGTGCTGAGACAGCACCAAATACACCTAGATATCCCTGACATGTTTGTCTAACTTGTTCTTAAAAACCTCGAAGGAAGGGGATTCCACAGCCTCCCTCCATAACTTGTTCCAGTGCTTAACTATCCTTTGTAGTTGGAAAGTTTTCCTTCTAGCTAACCTAAATCTCCCTTTCTGCAGATTAAGCCTGTTGTTTATTTCTTGTCCTACCTTCAGTGGACCTGGAGAACAATTGATCACCAATTGTCTTTATAACAGCTGTCTTTATAACAGCAGTTAACATATTTGAGGACTGTTATCAGGACCTTCTCTGTCAAAGTGGGGGCTTTGAGTCCAAGGCTCGCAGTACCACCTAGAGTCAATACTCTGGACTGCATCATGCAGTAGTGAGAGTCAATGGCTGCTTCGCCTAGCAACTGTAGTCAATGGCTGTGTCGCCCAATGGCGAGAGTCCACAGCCATATCGTGCAGTGGTGGGAGTCAGTGGTTGGGGGTAGGGGAACCCAGGCCCCCTCTGCTCTATTGGATTCCAATCCAGGACCCAAACAAACAATCATTCAAAATGGGTGGCCTAGGGGGTGGGTGCCCCTATGCCTGCTCCCTAGACCACTTCCTCCCCCAGCTTCTGTTCCTCTTCTGGCCAGTATTTTGCTTATACACCTTATTACACATTGCTTGGGGGAAATATCTGCTTAGGCAGGGGAGTGCTCATCCCTGCTTTCTGAAAATCCCATATTTAGATGCTGGCATTGCTCTGTGCCATGAAGAGAGAGATGCCTACTTGATATCTATTCTGGTTCTGAAAATTCTTCTAGGCATGTGCCACTCAGGGAATTCATTGTGCAGTGCTGAGCGGGGAAGCATCTAAGTATATTTAAAAATCTACCCCATAGCCAGTATTTCCAATTTGTGAAAGCCATATTCAACCAAGAAGCAAACATTTTTTCCCCTTTGAAAGGACTTGACTGGACATAAATGAAGAAAAGAGAATTTTCCCAGAATGGACAACAATTTAACTTTTGAATTCAAGTATTCAGTGGTCTGGTTTTGCTTTTTTAAGTATACTCAAAAGTTGGAAAGGATATGTATGGTGTGGCTCCTATGACTGTGGCTTACTTTTGCCATGTTAACTAAAACCATGGACCACAACTAATTGTTCAATATTGTAACAGTAAAATTAGTCGTCTAGTTATACCTTAACTCTTAAGAGCCAGATATCTCCAGCAGAAGAGGCATGGGCTGAAGATTAAAGTACAGAATTGGGAAATAGAAGACTTGAGTTCTACTCCTTGCTGTACCATTGTAACCAAGTGCAAAGTACTGAATTTTGCCCCGTTGTTATTCTGTTTTGTAGATTGGGAGAAAATACTTGATTCGCAGCAGTTATTTGAAGGTTAAGTTCATTAATGGTTGTAAAACACCTGGAGATCTTCAGATGGAAGGCTCAGTAAGAGGGTGAAGTGGTAACTTTATAAGCCTGAAATGTGTAGCTCTTTTAAAATAGGAAAATATAATCCTTACACTATAAAAATGTTGGCTGACTTCTGCCAAATTCAATCTAGCTTCATTAGCATTTTGTATTGCCATATTCCAGTGCATATGCCACTTACCAGTATTGTATCCTAAATGTGTTTTTTAGAGAGGATAAGTGACTAGGTGATGATGTGATGCTTTCTTGGGGCAACCAGAGCTGTAAGTCACCCTGTCACCCTTCTGCCTTAGCAAAAAAAAGTGATTTATTGGTGCAACACTGTATGGCAGCTCCCTGCCATCCTATGCTGTTAGCTAGCCAAACAAACTTCTTAGGACTCTGCCCAGCCTAACTTTGCCTTGCAGGTTACCTCTTGGTGTCCTTCAGTTCCAGAACTTTCCAGAAGTGTCTTCCTGCAGCATCCAGCCCCGTCACTGGATGCCCACAAAAATACCAAGTCTGCTGTCTCCAGAGACTGAACACATACCAGCCTGCTGGTTCAGTTGAGGATGCACACCTCACTTTAATATAAAAGCACAGAGATGAATTTATCATAAACCAAGAAAAAGTGTACAAATAAAGAACAGATTTACGTGATACTAAGCAGAGATAATGAAACAGCAAATGGTTACCAAAAAAGCCTAAAAGTATAATCACGCTTCCTAGTGACTAAAGCTTAACTCAACAGGTTACAGTCTTTGTCTAATGCAGCCTTTTCACCTCCAGCCACTTCTTAGCATCACCAACCCCACGTGGTTGGAGATCCACCCTTCATGGAATACAAAAAGCACTGACCTCTTTGTCCCTTCAGTAATGGATAACAAGATGTGCTTTTGCTTCTCCTTATATTTGCCAAAATGCATTGTCTTTGTCTCAAGAGTCAGGATGACCCCTTGTGGTTCAGACTGTGGTTTGTCCTCTGTGTGCTGAGGTCATACTGTTTGTTTATCCTCCTGAGAACTGATGTTTACTTCAGATGCAAATGAAATGCCCATATGAGACACAGGACAAACTTGTTTATCAGCTCTGCGCCCAAAACGCACTTAAGGAATATATTTCCAGCACACATACATAACTGTTTACACACCATTTGTATATACAACATGCAATGATATTAATGACTTGTATGTCACCAGATTTCATTTGATGCTTCACATTACACTCTTTACAGACAAATACTATAACAGCACTGTGTAAGGTGTAGTGAGTAAGGCAGGCCTGAGAGGAGTTGCAGTACAGTAAGACTCCTGCCAGTTGGTACTGAGAGGCTCTTGGGATCACAGATCGTTTTAAAGTTCGATTCAGACACAAACTGATTTTAAACTGACCAGTTCTAAGTTCATGTCCAGGCACCTCAGTACTTGGTTTGTAATGCTCCAGATTTGCCTCAAATCTTCAGTTTGTCACTTCTAAATCAGGGTATTTATTTAGGCACTAAGTTCAGAGAAGCAACATTCAGCATTCTTACATGGGGAGTACAAATCCAGCGTACTGATATTTAATCTCTTTAAAGTGTTTGCAGTTAGAGCTGTTCAGTACCTGCAAGTAAACTAATTCATGGTCAGGGAGTTGAATTAAATTCAAGATGTGTGATGACACTAACCAAATTGATGGGTCAATATTTAAAATACCTACCCCCGGCAGTTTAGGTAATGTGTCAGTGGACTAGATCATTACTTTCCAAGTATAGTAGAAGTTTGAGTTTGAGCTACGCTACCACAAGCACAGTCCCTGCTAAGCAGTTTGGATTAAATTGTGTGAAAAGTCTCTACCCAATAAAGCAAGTCCTGCTGTAACTGTGTCTTTCTTGGGTGATTTCCCATTTACGCAACCAGTTAGCAGTTAATTTCATTAAGAGCTTCACTGGATCACAATTTAGCCACTGGATCAAAGGCATTTGTTAAGACGTCTGCTGTTACGGTTGTGGGTGGGGAGAGAGTCTACATCTGCTCTGAAAGCCTAATTTTTCTAATCCTTGACTAGAAGGGGCCTTCTCCCTGATTAGGGTTCCCCAAGCAGGCCCTAACCCATTTTTCTCTAGTCTGCTTTGCATTATCCCAGCTTTTCTCACTAATTTCTATATCTGCAGGCCCAGGATGGCCCCTCAAAGATCTGACCGTATGGCAGGAAATATCTTAGAGTTTATTAGGTGGGGCTTGTCAGGTAGGACAGGAGCAAGAGCAGGTGTTATGACTGACTCTCGTGGGGCACAGATACGCTTCCAATCCCTTTCTATAGTTACAAGTCAAGAGAATGTTGGACCCCAATCCAGATTCTCCCTACTAACTGACCTCTTTTCATCAGGACTGTGACTGTGGGATAAGTCACTTGTCCCCCACAAACATAGGCAATAAGGAATCCATTAATGGGGTGGTTTGCAGAAGGTCCGATTTTTACTAGATAGCCTTCAGCTAGAGTATGGGCATATCCTAGGTTTGAACAGATAAACACAACCTTTGGGAGCTTTGGCCTGTGGGCAAACTTTAAAGCCACTAGTCTCTGCATACTCAGAAAAAAATCTCCATAAGAGGACAATCTTTTAATCTCTGAAGCCATCTACAGTTACCAAGTTTCTGCATATAAGCCTCCTTTGTGTTGCAAGGCTGTTGAGGGGCCCATCAACAGCATCAATAGGTGGAAAACAGGCGCTCCAGAGCTCAGCTATGAGTCTCTGCATTTTATTCCTTCGCCAGTTCAATTCCCTGGCCTTCGGCTCTAGCTTGCTGATGAGACTTTTTGGTAATTTTTCTTTTCCAGGCTACTCTGCTGCTAAATAGTCTGGTCTCCTATATAGCTTTTTCCAGCAAACTCCATGTGTAATCTTCATGGGAAGAATGTCCCCAAACTGTTCTAGACAGAGGTCCACTGCTTCCATTTACAGTAGAACCTCAGAGTTATGAACACCAGAGTTACGAACTGACTGCTCAACCACACACCTCATTTGGAACCGGAAGTACGCAATCAGGAAGCAGCAGAGACTAAAAAAATACAAAAAATACCCAAATACAGTACAGTTAAAAAAGATGTGACCAGGTAAGAAAACGGTTTCTATGATTGTTTCATTTAAATGAAGATAGTTAAATGAAGATACATTCCCGAGGTGTTCATAACTTGAGGGTCTACTGTATGGACCACAGCTCTGGTTTCACAGTCCTGCAGTCTGAGCCACTGCCTGTAGCTGTGTTCCTTTAGAGAACTATTTCTTCTGGAACTTGAGCTGCTACGTCTCCTCAGACTGCCAAACGAGGAGGCAGGTGCCGCCTCTGGCTATTGTCACATGGGCAAGAGAATGGAAGGCTCTTGGGACTGGAGAAGGAGGGAAACTTGGTTACTGTTATACTTCGTCGGAGTCTCTGCCCTCCTCACAACCCTCTCCTGTAGGGCAGGGGGATTCTCATTGACTTGCTGATTCTTGTGAAAAATAGACATTAACTCATCCACTTTAGCTTACCTGCATTTCTTTCATTATGGGGTAGCACAGTCTCCATTTATTGCTTCCACACTGCTCTCCTGGGACTTGGTGGGAGAATGGGGAATCGCAAAGGTGTAGTTCATTATATTTATCAATTTGCTCAGCACCATTGCATTTGCAAGCCTGTCCTTTGGTTTTGATACGATGCAGCAGGGGTATGTGCTAATGGATTGCCAGCTGCTTAGCAAGTGTGCCTAGTCTTGTTTTTTGAACCAAGCAGTCCTCTAGGTCTTGTGGAAATCACTGAGACTGGGGTAATTTCATGATTCCATGATGACCTGGTGGGGGGGGGAGTGTCCACTCAGGGTGTTGTATTAATTTTAATGGAAAAAATTGGTCTAAAGAGTCAAAGATGTAAACATGATCCTATCACTGTCCAACATTAAACGGTTTTAAACAAGGTTCAGGCTTGGGTATACAGAGAGCTCAGCCTGCTTACTACCATGGCAAGCACACCATTAAACATCTTTTTAACCTTGTATTAAAGATCCAGAAAAGTAAAACAGCTAAAGCATTTCACATATAAATGATTAAGTAAGGCTTTCATTCTAACATCCCTTGTTCTTCGAGTGCTTGCTCATGTCAATTCCATTCTAGGTGTGCGTGCGCCCACGTGCACAGTCGTCGGAGATTTTTGCCTTAGCGGTGTCCATAGGGTCAGCTATGGTGCTCTCTTGAGTGCCACGCTCATGCGTTGGTATAGTAGGCATCGCCGACCCTACGCCCTCTTAATTTTTTCTTACCGCCTGTGATGGTTAATCGGAGCACCTTTCCCTTGCCTCCCAAGGACTAGTGGTTCTTCTACTTCGGTCTTTGAGCCTTAAGGCCTTGTAAATAGTTTGTTTACAGTAGTTAGTAAGTAGTTTAAGTAGTGTAGTTAGATATAGAATCCCAGCAGGGACTTTGCCCCAGGTAGGGCATGCCCCAGTCTCCGGGTTTTAAGCCCTGCTCTGACTTAACAGGCCTGAGCCTGTTAGTGACCCCCATAGCACCTGCCTCAGATGCTTGGGGTAATCGCACGTGAAGGACAAGTGTCGCATCTGTAAGAACTTTGGTCCCAGAACTCCAAAAGAGCGCGACATTCTTTTGAGGGCCCTCCTCGTGGAGGCTGCTTTCCGCCCAGCATCCGAGCCTTCCAGCCAAACTCTGCCCCTAGCCCCCTGAAGGAATCCACCACCGACTCCAGGGTAGGGACCCACACTGGTGGCAGTGCTGACACCTTCTCAGGCTCTCCCAGAGCGCAGAGGCCTCTACCAGTGTCGCTGGCACCGCGTGTGTCACAGGTCATGGCAAAGGCTCCTGGTGAGGGCAAGCCAGCCGTTAAGACCCCCCAGAGGGTGGGCAAATGACGCCGGTCTCTGGAGATGAGACAGCGGTCTCTGTCTCTATGCCCCAGGTCTCTGTGGGACTCCTACATCACTGGCACTGCACTCGTGGTCTCCGCCCTCTCATTGCGGGTCGCCTGGAGGAAGGCACCGGTCACCATATTGCCGGCAGTGATCATCCTCCTGCCTGCCATTTCCTCGGCGCAGATCTCCGTCTCCCAGACAGTGGGAATGGTCTCTGTCATGGTACCGATTCCTCCCGGCCTTGGGCCCGATCCTCCTACTAAAGGCACTGGTCTCCCATGGCGACTGTTAGCCATCAGATGCAAGCTTCAACTGCCCGTCCGTGGTCACCAGAAGGTTGTTCCTCCAGTTTGGAAAGGGAATTCAGCCCTTCAGTGAGAGCACTGGCACAATTGGGCACCTGAGGCTGCCTCGACCTCCGTGATGTCATTGTGGCAGCAAGGCCAGTGGCCAGTACAAGCCATACGACTGTGAACTCCAAGCCAGCCTCCAGGGATACTGCTTGTGAGTTGCCTAGAATGGAATTGACATGAGCAAGCACTCAAAGAAGAAAAAACAGTTACCTACCTTTTGTAACTGTTGTTCTTCAAGATGTGTTGCTCATGTCCATTCCATTACCTGCCCTCCTGCACCCCCTGTCGGAGTTGCCGGCAAGAAGGAACCGAGAGGGTGTAGGGCCAACGGTGCATGATGACCCGCTGAACATTCCTATGCATGTGTTGAACCACAGCTAGTGATTTCAATATATATGGTGAGCAGTGGCTGCTATGTGGTGTTGTAACTTGGGAAAACTCTTGACATGTTTAGCAAACAGATTCATGGGCAAAAACACCACCCAGTACTTGCTATCTTTGCTCTGCATATGTGTTCCTGGGTCTTGGACATCTTATTGTGTGTCCAGTAATTCTCATTATGAGTTATAAAGTTTACGAAAAATCAGCTGATCAAAAGATAATATCTGAAGTGCCAAACCTCTCATTCAAAGAAGTGAAGATGGGCAAAGCACATACCTAGGGATGTCTGTTAATGGTCCACTGTTAAACACTGTTCAAAACCAGTAGTGTCAGCACACTGGCTGAGGCAGCCTGTCTCTAATACAAACCAGTTTGTTACACAGAATGCTTAGCCTCACAATTTAGGGGCCAAACTGTAATTCTTCTGAGACTGTAGAGCACTGTGGTTTGGGCTCTGTTTTGCTAGAGCGTTCCCATGTGAAGACTTTACGCTTGGAGGGCCTCATCTCTTCCCTGGGCATAAGATAAGCATTGAACCAGAGTACCAGTCTTCACTCTTCTGAGATAAATACAGACATGAATGTTCCTATTCCCAAACTTTTGCCAATAGACCTAGACTACTGAGCTATACCAGTTACTGTGGGGTTCTTTAATCATCCCTAGTCCTAGCCTTTTTTGGACTTCCCTTAGGTGTTCAGATTAACTTATCAGATATCAATAGGAGATATGCACGTGTAGCAATGGGAGAATACTACTACTAATACTACTACTAATAATACTAATGATATACTAATACTAATACTAAT
Source organism: Trachemys scripta elegans (assembly GCF_013100865.1). Lineage (NCBI taxonomy): Eukaryota > Metazoa > Chordata > Testudines > Emydidae > Trachemys > Trachemys scripta. The sequence goes on from NC_048299.1 coordinate 88,660,501, forward strand.
ATAATAATACTAATAATAATACTCTTTAAAATGCCACAAACTCTCCACATATTGATGTGCAATGTAGCCCAGAATAACAGACACAAAAAGAAGGAAAAAATTTAAATAATAACTTTAAATAAATCCCAAATAACTTCCAGAAAATCTACCATTGTTATTGTAATTGTTCCCATGGTTATTCTTTCTAGAGCAATTGACTATTGTATGTATGGGGCTCTGTACTTCTGTTTTACATTGCCACAGTTTTTGATGTCTTAGCTGTAGTTTGGAAAGGGAAGCTATTGGAAATGTGCCTAATCCTTTATTGTTGATGGCCAATCAAAACAATGGAGATGTCTTGTCAGATGTAAATAATAGGACACCATATCGTGATGTGCGTATTTAAGAGACCACACCCCTGTTTGTAGAAGCTTTATGTTGACATGGGAATCATGTGCCACTTCATCAGTTACTTCATTCTCAAACCAGAGCAATTATAACAAAATCCGGTAAAGTGGAACCAAACCGCAAGTGTAACATTAGCTCTGTATTCTGTGCCATCACTTTTGAATGAGATATGAAAAGTTCATGCTTACAGTAACTGTGCACTTGTGGCCAGTATAGGGAATTCTTTTGGTAAAAACAATATTTTCAACACTATTGCTTTTTTTAAATAGGCTGATCTATGTAGATTACATTTCAGCCAGCAGTACACTTTGTATAAAACACTGACCAGTTATAGCAACTCATGACTGGTCTCTATTTCTCAACAATGAATCTTTGGCCTTCCCCTGCTTTGTTTATCTTAATCTTCACAGTGATATATTCAAAGAACTATCTTCTTCTGACTTGATTATGTGCTCTTAAAATATCTTCTTGGCCCATTTAATCCAAATCTTATTTTATCTGCCTTTCTTTTGGTTTTGCTAGTGCTGGATTTCAGAGACCTGATAGGTACAAATAACCTTCTGATCTTTGCCATTTAACCAGACTGCCTCTTTTTCTTGATATTGTAGCCCTCTTTGTTGTACAGACGTCCTGTAATTCTGGTCTGCTTGAGCAGTCTCTGTGCTGCATTTTAATATCCTTGTGAATTTAGGGCACAGGTATCAAACTCATTTTGTGAAGAAGGCCTACATTTTAAACTATGGTCCATTGGTTGGGCTATAAACTTAAGACAACACACTGTCCCTTGATCCCCAGTAAATCTTCCAACGATATAGAGAGTTTTGGATTAAGATTAAAGGTAGACTATGACACTTGTGTAGTAATTTAATTACTGTTATTGTCACAGTTGGCAACATTCAGTAGGAAAGCACATTCACCTTTAGGATCACCATGATTTCTTCTTCCCTCTACACTTTTTTCCCTCCACAAAATCCCTGTGCCCACCCAAGGAGCTTCATTCTGACCCCTTTCTCCAGTCAGTTCAACAAAATGATCATCAATTAAATAATGATGTTTAAGCATTATCACTGGACTTCAGAGTTAACATCCAGTGAGACCAGTGGTTGGGGGAAGGTAATTTGCACATCTGTTTCTGAATGCATTCAGACTCAAGAAGGAAACATTATATTTGTTTAAACTTTTGAATGTGAAAGGAACATCTTTGTAATTGAGGGCTAAAAAACTGTGTTAAAACTTAAATTTTGCAGAATTTGGTTAGGGCTAGGTGTTATACAGACAAAACGACACAGGATTTTTTCAGGGGGCAAGACAAAGATGCCACATTTATTATGATAACAATATGATTTATGACCAATAAATAATATCTTAATTCTTATACACACATTATACCTAATACCTACACATTCACACACACACACACACATCCATCAGATGTTCTGCAGCTGCTGCATAGTTGTTATACCAATAGAATAAAAACCAGCAGGATCTTATTAAGAGGGATAAGGCAAAGATGCCACATTTATTGCAAATATAATGATAAAGCAAAAGATAAAAGTAAACAATGTTGTTTGACTACTTATTCCTATCACTACTTATTCCTGATACACACACACACACACACACAGAGAGATTAGATTAGATTAGATTCATTCACACAATCATTCATTCAAGTTCTGTATAGGTGTTATAGTTACCAGCCTCGAAGTTGCTCATGCCAAGTTACTGGCCAGGTATCTTGGTCATGCGGATGGAGCCGAGTCTGTGTCAGATGCACCTGATGCTCCTGGAGGTTGGCAGCAGAACCAGAGACTCAAAGTCATCAGTCTTGAGAGTCCATTCTTATAGGATTTAATTCCTATCTTAGTCTATGGGAGTTCTTTCATCCTGCTGTTGCTGACTCAATCAGCAGATGGCACATTCCTGGGCACATTCCTGGTGGCTCCAAACTGTCCAAAGTTTGTGTTTCTCATCCTTCCAGGTGATGGGGAGGATCCCAGTTTAACCTCTGGGGGTTGTCTGGTCATCCACTTGACACATTCTTCGGCCGATGGATATTCCCTTTCTAGCCTGGCACCTCCCTAACCATTCATGTATATCATGGATAGAAAGCTGGCTAGATTGTTGGGCTCAACGGGTAGTGATCAATGGCTCCATGTCTAGTTGGCAACCGGTTTCAAGCGGAGTGCCCCAAGGGTCGGTCTTGGAGCCGGTTTTGTTTAATATCTTTATTAATGATCTGGAAGATGGTGTGGACTGCACTCTCAGCAAGTTTGCAGATGACACTAAACTAGGAGGCGTGGTAGATACACTAGAGGGTAGGGATCGGATACAGAGGGACCTAGACAAATTAGAGGATTGGGCCGAAAAAAAACCTGATGAGGTTCAACAAGGACAAGTGCAGAGTCCTGCACTTAGGATGGAAGAATCCCATGCACTGCTACAGATTAGGGACCGAATGGCTAGGTAGCAGTTCTGCAGAAAAAAACTTAGGGGTCACAGTGGACGAGAAGCTGGATATGAGTCAACAGTGTGCTCTTGTTGCCAAGAAGGCTAATGGCATTTTGGTCTGTATAAGTAGGGGCATTGCCAGTAGATCGAGGAACGTGATCGTTCCCCTTTATTCGACATTGGTGAGGCCTCATCTGGAGTATTGTGTCCAGTTTTGGGCCCCACACTACAAGAAGGATGTGGAAAAATTGGAAAGTGTCCAGCGGAGGGCAACAAAAATGATTAGGGGTCTGGAGCACATGACTTATGAGGAGAGGCTGAGGGAACTGGGATTGTTTAGTCTCCAGAAGAGAAGAATGAGGGGGGATTTGATAGCAGCCTTCAACTACCTGAAGGGGGGTTCCAAAGGGGATGGAGCTCGGCTGTTCTCAGTGGTGGCAGATGACAGAACAAGGAGCAATGGTCTCAAGTTGCAGTGGGGGAAGTCTAGGTTGGATATTAGGAAACACTATTTCAGTAGGAGGGTGGTGAAGCACTGGAATGCGTTACCTAGGGAGGTGGTGGAGTCTCCTTCCTTGGAGGTTTTTAAGGCCCGGCTTGACAAAGCCCTGGCTGGGATGATTTAGTTGGGAATTTGTCCTGCTTTGAGCAGGGGGTTGGACTAGATGACCTCCTGAGGTCCCTTCCAACCCTGATATTCTATGATAAGCATTTATCAGCATACATTCCATATCTTAACCATATTTTAATTTACTGTCTCCACCACTTTCGGGGTGTGTGCTAATTCATTTGAGACTCCCGGCCCTTTAATCACAGAGGGTGGGGGTCGGTCCTAGGAGCCGTTGAATGAAGTGAAAGTCACTTAACGGCTTATAGTGTTTGTTTACATTGTATCAGTTACTTCAAGAACAAAGTCAATTAACTTTTTTGTAAGTTTTACATAGTAATAAAGTATCTTTTACAGGATAGATATAATCAATGGTTTCTACAGACAGTAGCTTACAAGTTTTAACAGAAGACCCAAGAGATTTTTGTACTTGGTGAAACTGTTGGATTTTAAAGTGTGGGGGACAAATTATGGGGTGGGGGTCACTGTCACTTGGGGGAATCACTGTTAGTACCTTCTTTAATATCTCTACATAGTTACCAGTCCTGAACATAGCTTGAGTTCGTGGCTTGATTTTGCAGCTTGGGTTCGTAGCTTGTGGCGGCTAACTGGCCAGGAAAGCTGGGCACAAGGAAGGGCTGGGTCTCTGTTGGGCATGCACCAATGCCCTTCCATGTTGGCAGCAGAATGTTACCCTTCTCCAAAGTTTTCCATCTCAACCATCCTTTTTGTAGGCTTTAGTTTGAAACCAGAGTCTATAGGTCTTGCTGTGTCACGCTGCCTCTGGGTTTGGTGACTGATCACCCATCAATTGCAGACATGACTTTCAGCCTGGAACCTGGCTATTGTACCTTTTCTTTTTAGGGTGGACTCTTCTTACTTCATTAGGGCTCTTGTCTGCATCTTCAGCCGTTGGTGTTTGAACTCTGTTTCATCAGGCCAGGCTGGGGCTGGAGGTTGATTCCATCATCCATACATACCTCATTCACACATCTAAACTAAACTAATAAGCTTACAGCAGGGTTTGCAAAAATGAAGGTTGCAGCAAGCTCTTACAAAATGAAGTAAGCGTTTTAAAATGAGGTTTGAGTTACAATATGGCAAACAGTGAACAGAAGTTACAATATAGACAAGTGTAGTGGATGGTGAACAGAAGTTACAATACTGAAACAGTGCAAGTCTCAGGGATTTAAGCAGGAATTGGATTGATAGTGACACTTACAAAGGCAGCTGACTGAACAGCTATGGCTCTTAACAAGTATCTTAATTGTCAATTAGCCAGTTATTGGGGTAACCGGTTTTATGAATGAATGTTGTTTCATTCATAAAACTTTACTTATGAAGTTACATTAATAAAGTGAACAATTAAAAACAATTTCATTAATCAGTTCTACATTGTCCCCCTTTTGACCATTCAATCCAGGGGTATTGAATGGATCACACTTTATGTAATTGTTTTAAGGCAGAACCAACATAACAGTTAGAATTACTAATAGGACAATGATGGGATGAAAAATTATATTTAGAACTGCTGACCAGGTGGGCTGCTCCTCCAACACTCTGCCCCTTTATCTATGATTATTACAGTAGTTGTTGTCATTGTAGGGCACAGGTGATCTGTTGCAAACAAACCAAACAATCATAACCAGGTGAATATAACTAAAACCATTACAATTGACTAAACACCAGATATAACCTAAACACAAATGCAAACAATTATAGTTATAATAATTGGGAATACAATAAAACCATTACCATTACAATAATTGGGTACACTGACAAATAAAATGAGGCCCAAGTTTGATGCCGCAATAGCCATCAAACAATAAAAGTCACTGAGGTCAGGACCTTCTTAAGCACACACAACAAATAAGATTTTGTAGGAGTACCACAGTTGTCATGCAAGGTTAAGCTGATTTGGACTTAAACTAACATTTAGTTGCTAAAATGTTGCAGAATTCCCTATTCCTAACAGTTGTTTTCAAGAGGTCTCTGGGGATCTAAAAGATGGGGCCCTGCAATCATGGGCCAAGGTCTTACAGGTTATGGGGGCCCAAGAACTACCCTTCAGGGCTTGGGGAAGTAGAACCAGAGTGCATAGAGGAAAATGTGGAATTAACAATACAAGCAAATGTAACTAACAATACAAATGTATCAATAACAAAAATTAACAACAAAATGACTATTAGAGAAACTAACAAAAAATAAACCTGATGCACTGGGGATCAAATTATTTTGGACACAAGTGGTGATTGATAAGTTGGATGGACATGGGGGAAGTAGAGAGAAGAAAAGACATTTGCCCTGTCTAGTGTAATATCCCCTCTTTCTCTGGACCCAATGCTAGCACAGGACACCACTAGAGACAGACACAGAACATGCAACACAGAACACTGGACACAGGCTTTGTCATGACACTATAATCATGGTATTTTATAACTCTTCAGCTGGTACCAGCTCTCCTGATGTTCAGGTTCAGAGCCTGAAAGATAGAAGCTTGGAAACAAATTAGCACAATGCTCCCACCATGGCAGACCCCGCTCGGTCTCTGCCACAGTGTGTTTGGTACTTGGGGCTGCACAAATGCTAATTAAGTGGTACATTTCTTTGTGAGTTTACATTTTTTCCATTTTAAAATCCCCAGCCACTTTGCCATGGCCTGGAGGTCTGAGGCAGAAGCAGGCACTGTTGTTATTGTTGCAATGGCATTCTGGACCTCAGAGGAGGAATGTACCCAAATATCCGCCTTCCCAATCTCCAGAGGGGTCCCAAAAGTCTACCCCTTCTGGGGTCTCAAATGTTCCTTCTCCTGATGTTACTGCTGCTGTAAGATTTGAGAGTGCTGTTTTAACTCTCTGTACCCATCCTGAAGGACATCTAACTGGATTTGGATACTAATGGATATACATTTTCATTTCTCTGCTTTTGCAGCAGAGGCTTGTAAATCTTGGTGCAGTTTTTCATTTTTACATTTAGCCAATTGAAGGAATACCTTGTTACAGGTTTTCCATAGAAGCCAAACTGCGGCTGCTTCCTTTTTTATTAAAGTTAGGGGTTTACATATCAATAAGTACCTAGCCAATTTGTTTTTTTAGGTCTGAAATTGTATGGACATCAGCTCACACTTGATCAGACCAAGGGCTGTGTCCGGATTTTTGCAAGATTTGTTTAAAAGGTGTGGGTTCTTAGCAACAACCAACCACCACACAAAACCAAATTGATAAATATTAATCACTATAACCCCTAATTCCTAAAAGAGCTGTTTACAACTTCTGAAAGAGCAGTTTCCCTTTTTAACTCCTGAAGGAGCAACTTAACCCTCTCTGGGCCAGAGGGAGAGACACTAAGCCTCCCTCTGTATCACTTGGCCTACTACCACCGAGGGTTCATACACCAACTATAAAAATCCTTCCCAGGATCAGAGCGAGAAACACTAAGTTCTCCTCTTAAGCTCAGCCTTGTTATGGCTGAAAGTGTATGCACCTTTTAATCATAAAAATTCTCAATGCAGAGTATTTTACTATTCAAATAAGATTCAAACCTAAACTCCTATTTCCTTCAGAGTTTGTGGTTAATTAACTGAAAGTTTACAATCTTTTTCCTATAGTGCCAGGCTTACTAAAGCTGGCGGTGTGCACACCAGTTTTTATAACTGTGGATTCTATGCTTGCTCCCCCTTTGCATTCTCCACCAATAATGTTATACAGACAAAACTACACAGGATTTTTTTGGGCTAGGTCACATAGGGTTAGGTCACAATAATGCATCAAGCAGGATGAATCTGGCCCATGATCCAGTTTTTTAACACCTCCGTGTAACCATGTTGCTTCAAGTCTCATGACAAATTACTATGAGGACTCTGGTAGGGTCAAATCAACACAGATGTATTGCAGGCGGCCACTGGTTACTGTGGTTGTACTCCAACCTTAAGCAGGGCTCAGAGAGGGCCGCAAACTCAAATCTCCTTGTCCAAATGGAAAACATGTTAACCACAGGAAACAAAGCAAATTAAAAGTCCCATGCCAGCTGGGGTTACCACCTTGGAAATTAAAAAAACCTGGTATCCCTCTCCACACAGCGCAAGCCTGCCGCAACCCCAACCCCCAACCACAAGGCAACCCCTTCTTCAACAGCCACTTATAGTGTTTAGAGAGATAACACACATAGATAAGATTGATAACATAATTTTCTTATGTTGGTCGTGTTTCTCCAAGCTGTTTTATTTGTGTCTGCCTTCACTGAGATTATTTTTTCCCAAACTGCATTGATTCTATATTTTAACTATATACTTGAATGTGAACATTTTGAAACTTTATACATAAAGAAAATCCACTAAGATTATTTCTTGAATTTGTATTTGCTGTTTGATTTTGCCATTTCTTATTTTTACCGGGAAACATTGTAGAATTCCAGATAGCTGAGGTTGCATCTAATACAAAGCTCACTTTTGACCACATCAATACCTAGATGATTCCTCTCGTCAGTCCTAAGGTTTTCCATCAAACTGAAAACTCGCTCCATGAATGCATTACTCCAGGCACAGAAAACATATGCTTGACAATTTTCAAGACATTTGGGGCTTCCACTGTCCTGAAAAATGCATGCCACTTATCAGTAGGTCTGGCAAGACTGTAGGGCAGTGGTGCATAAGAGATAGAATTCCCTGTACAAATCATCACCGTGCATGACAATAGCAGCACTCAATTTCAAAAGGTCTTGCAGCTTCATTAAGTCATCAAATGCTGGCAATTTCTTGATGTTTAGGTATGAAAGTGACTTCAATGAAAGTGACTTCAAAAGAAAACCATCTCTCCAGATAAGCTACTGCTCGATTGTACATAGTCTTTGCTTCATTTCAAAACTTTTCCTGGGATTCTCTTGGCAAGTCTGGCAAAGCTCTGGGTCATCTGGTAACCGAAAAACTCATCCTTTGCTTTGTCAATCAACTGGCTTCTGACATCTGACATCAGATTGAAAAGTTTTGTGGCATTCGTAGAATCCTTTTAAAGAATGGAGAATGACTTCTAAAAGATGGACATGACAGAATACACAAAATAAATGTAGCACTTGGGAAGTGTCAATTTGTCACTTAACTCATGCTCCTGATTTCCAATGAATCTCCAAATCAGCCCGTCACAGTCTGATTCCCCAAGCTCCAAGAAATCCACCTTGATAGCTTACCAGTTCTACAGAAGCCTTTTGACTGTGGTAAAGAGGCTTAACCAGGGAGTGGGCACATGCAAAAGCACTGTCTGATACTCGTGCTCCACAAATTCAAAGCAGGATTTGAGATGTTCTGCTTTTTTTGCACTGCATGAAAACTCATTGAAAATCTTCAAAACTATCATGTTTTACATCAAAGCAGAGGGCTTTCATGCAGTTTTTCCTGCATTGTGTAAAACATGATAGTTGCAGTTAGCTTAGATCATCAGTGGTTGAACAGCTTCCAGTTTAGCAAGCACAGAACAATTCTTACCATAATTCACAGATGCATTATCGGCACCATAAGCACTGACATTTCTCAGGTCCAACCCAAACTCGTTTATGGCATTAATTGTACCTCCTGAAATCAACTCCCATGTCTCATCTGGTTCTTTTCTAAAAATCCAAAAGGACGTTGTTTTTCTCTTTCGATGTCAAAAAAATGAGCTGCCAACGGAAAAAACTTCCGGCTTCCTTTATTTGAAGCATCAGTAGCAATTGCGAAGGGAGAACCGCTTTCTTTTAGCTTTTTGACTGCTGTTTCCACAGAAAAGCAGATTGAGCACATTCTCAACTAGTCTGATGATTTTTGTTCTTCCCTGCTTCATTTTATTTGCCACAGCAGAATCAACATGTAGCTAATTTGGTGCCACAGTCCACTGACAAAAAACTGTAGTTGTGCTTCGCTCCATGAAAGATGTAGGCCAATTCCCTTGCAGCCACAGCATCGTCTTTAGCTCTGTTTCCCTGTGAGAAAACTGTTGCTATGCATGTGTTCTGTTTTGTACTCTGAACCATTGTTTGGTGTTTTTTTTCCAATTGAATGTTTCCGAACAGCATCAATTCCATCATATGTTACCGTAAAGATGCTCTGACAAATTGTGCAATGGGTATTTGATGAGCCAGTCTTTGTAGTCTGTTTTGTTTAGGCCCTTGTCATTGAATATGCAGTTTCTGATGTGAGCTTTTTATTTTCATGGGTGTAGTAGGATCACCTACGCCATCCCCTGATCTTCCATTATTTACTATGCCTCTCACATCTCCTCACTCTCGTGTGACTCAAACCCCCTCTCTCACACATGCGCAGTGTGCTTGCTTGTTGGTGGGCAGACAGCTTCTGAATTTTCAACAGTTTTGATCTGTTATCGCTAAAACTGAGGAAGTGGGAACACTGCAGCATCTTTAGCTGGACACAAACTTTTAACATCAGATATCCCTAGGGTGATCAGACAGCAAATGTGAAAAATCGGGATGGGGGTGGAGGTGTAATAGGAGCCTATATAAGAAAAAGACCCAAAAATTGGGACTGTCCCTATAAAATTGGGACATCTGGTCACCCTAGATATCCCATTGTATTCTGACAATAATGCAAATCTTTAAACCCACATAAACAAACCCTGGCAGGTTAAAATAAAAAATCTAGTCAAATACTAGCCAGGTGGTAACCCTGGTGCTAGCCCTACCTACCCGCAGAGGATCTGGCATCTAGCAGTTTTTGAATAGATCCAGGCCCCAGCCAAGCCTCTTCTCAAGGAGCTAGCATGGGAGGTTATCTCCCTTTTACAGACAGCCAGTGAGCTGGAATTTCCCCTTTTTAACCATCCCTTCAGGATTTATGCCTCTTTCAGGACTAGTGGGATAGGGATGTTTGAACCCATAGGCTCTCAATGACCCCTTCTTGGTTCATGTGGAGTCAATAGGATATTCTTTCATTCTGCATATTGCTCCATCGCGCGATGCAACATGGAATACTTCTCCCTGAGAGGATGAACATATTGGGGTAGAAGGAGGGTGACAAGGAAGAGAAGGGCCATGGCCATAGTTTGACCAAGCCTCCAGCATGAGTCAAGTATTGGAATAGGCTTCCAATGGAGGTTGTGGAATCACCAGCATTGGAGGTTTTTAAGAACAGGTTGGACAAACAAGTTATAAACCTCTGCCTAAATTTTTTGTGCATGCTGGACTGCCTTAGCATTACCCTGCAGAACCACCTCTGTCCAGCCCCTAATTCTCTCTGCTCTAGAGACTCACTAACCCCTCTTGAATCCATCTGCCATCTTCAATTACCAGTAATTTTCTCTGCTGCTTGATGCAGCGATCTAGCAACCTAATACAGAGTGACTACTCAGAGTCCTACATTCTTGTATCGTTTCCAGGAGCTTCCCCCCTACTAGTACAGATCAGATGTCAGGTTTTGGCAGCATGGGAAAGGCTTGAGCTGAAAACACTGTTGTGCACCAGCAGATGCCAGCGTCTAGCAGAGGTCTGATTAAATTAATTCAGTGTTTTCTCCCATGTGTATGGTCAGGGATAAAGAGAGGAACACACACTTCCCAGTGAGGAAGTGACAATATATTATAATTGTTGGAGCACCTGGGAGACATTTACAATTACAGCACACTCCTGCTGTAAACAATAGTGCTGTAAACAATAGGTGAGAAGTAGGCTGAGGAGATCCCTTTCATCCAATTATGTTCTTTGAACAGTCCATTGATCAGTTCTCTATCTGCCTGCTGGTGTGCAGGGAGGCATAACACTGCACAATTCAGGACATTTTCAAGGAAAAGTTGTACCAGGTTTTCCTGAGGAACACTGCCTGTGAAAATCAAGTCAGAAGCATAGCAATGGCATGTAAATAAATGTCTTCACAATCAAACCTACAGGGACACTGCGTATTGTAGACTCAGTGCCATGGGGTGACTGTGCTACAATCCTTCCTGTGTGGGGTGGGCAACTGAATGTGTGTCCTGAGCTAACCAAACTGTTCTTCAGAAAAGGTCTTAAAAATCACGGCCAGAAATCATAGAAGCCCTGGTGGATTTGCAGGACTTGGCTACAGGGCTGGCATGCTTCGACACTCTCTGCACATGACAGAAGGCATTTCCAACAATAACAAAACAGGAAACAAATACATTTTCTTCTCCAGTATAATAGTGAATGATGGTGCTGTGCATTGGCAACAATTTATTTTATCAGAGCATCTGCACCTGGCTAACAATTATGCAACTGAACTTGTTTCAGAACTTAAAACTTTATTTTATAGAGGTAATTGTTTCAAACATTAGGTGGTTTTATGGGAACTTTCAGCCATTAGTTATAAGAACTCCTAATCACTTCAAAATATTTATATGAAGTATTAATCCCAAAGTTGCTTCAGCTTCAGAATCTTCACTTCCTATGAGGTTTACAAATACTTCATGTTCTGAGACTAAAAGGTAGACTTTCAAAAGTGTTCAACATTTGTCTAACTCTGCTCCCATTAAAGCTCTCTTTCACGTATACCCTATTCATAGAGAGATACTCTACTGACTTATGTGGAGTTACTGCTGATCGTGACATCAGTGTAAGGGGGAGAATTAGGCTAGGTCTACACTACGGGGGGTGGGGAGATCGACCTAAGATACACAACTTTGCGTATTTTAGATCGACTTACCTGGCTGTGAGGACAGCGGCAAGGTGACCGCTGCCACTCCCCCGTCGACTCCGCTTCTGCCTCTCGCTGCGGTGGAGTTCCAGAGTCGACGGCAGAGTGATCGGGGATCGATTTTATTGCGTCTACACTAGATGCGATAAATCGATCCCCGATAGATCGAGCGCTACCTGCCGATCCAGGTAGGTGACCCGCTGGATCAGCAGCGCTACCTGCCGATCCAGCGGGTCGTGAAGACGTGCCCTGAGGCTCTGTATCTTTTTGGAATGGAACCAGCTTTGTCCTCCTTTAATTCCTGGACGGGCTGGGGAGAGAATGCATTCAGTGTCCATTAGACAAGGGAATAATGGGTGGATCATATTATAAAAGAATATAATATTTCACATGCATATAGCACCCAGGAAGACATATCCTTTATATTTGCAATGAATACTGACTTGAAACAGATGTCCCACCACAATGTCCTTTTCCTGTATCTGGAAAGGAGCCTTGTTTTTGTAAAGCTGCTGAAAGAAGTTATTTGACTACATCTGTAATGGAGATGCAATGTCTTACCTTTCTGTTTGGAGCTTTCTTTTTCCCTCTCTCTACTTTGTGTGTGGTGCATTGCACGTGTTAAATTTAACTCCCTCTCCTTTCTGTGAAGAATATGAAAGAAAAATACAGCTGTAATATGCTAGCTTCACTGTCATAGGTGTGCAAAGAATGAGAATCCACTTTAATCTGAAGGCCTTTTAGATCCATTCAGATCTTTTACTATTTTCATGCAGTTCATAGTATTCAGCCACTGATTTTCTGTATCTATAAGCTGCTGGGGTCACGTGCTTTTCAGGGTGCTTCTTATCTGAATAGTTGAGAGAGGTTAGATTTTCTTGAGGATGAAGGCTGTTTATCAGTCTAGGTCTAGGCCAAAAACACCTCCAATGGCCCCCTTATAATTATTAGGGGAAAGCGACAATAGTCACACCACACTTCTGTAGTGAAGTTAGAAGTCTTTAATGACACCTAATTTGATCTATTTTTTTTCCCAAATACTGATAGCCTATTCCTTGAGTCACCTACAAGAATATATGCTCTTGGATCAGTTTACTTGCAAAAAGACTGTGCAGGGCATCAAATGCCCAGAAGAGGGAGCCATCTCCCTTCCACAAGCAGTTGTTTCTGGAAATGTTCAGTGAGCTACAATAAATACCTCTGTTAAATCCACAGTGCTTCTTGCTTGCTAACCTTGGTTCACCATGTTATACCAATAGAATAAAAACCAGCAGGATCTTATTAAGAGGGATAAGGCAAAGATGACACATTTATTGTAAATATAATAAAGCAAAAGATAAAAGTAAACAATGTTGTTTGACCACTTATTCCTATCACTACTTATTCCTGATACACACACACACACACACACACACACACACACACACACACACACATATGTATAGATAGATAGATAGATTCATTCACACAATCATTCATTCAAGTTCTGTATAGGTGTTATAGTTACCAGCCTAGAAGTTGCTCATGCCAAGTTACTGGCCAGGTATCTTGGTTATGAGGATGGAGCCGAGTCCGTGTCAGGTGCACCTGATGCTCCTGGAGGTTGGCAGCAGAACCAGAGACTCAAAGTCCTCAGTCTTTAGAGTCCATTCTTATAGGAATTAATTCCTATGTTAGTCTATGGAAGCTGTTTCATCCTGCTGTTGCTGACTCAATCAGCAGATGGCACATTCCTCTCCAAAGTGGCACATTCCTGGTGGCTCCACACTGTCCAAAGTTTGTGTTTCTCATCCTTCCAGGTGATGGGGTGGATCCCAGTTTACTCTCCGGGGATTGTCTGGTGGTCTACTTGACACATTCTTCGGCCGATGGATACTCCCTTTCAAGGTTGACACTCCCTAATCATTCATGTACATCAAGCATTCATCAACATACATTCCATATCTTAACCATATTTTAATTTACTGTCTCCACCACTTTCGGGGTGTGTGCTAATTCATTTGAGACTCCCGGCCCTTTAATCACAGAGGGTGGGGTCTGTTCCTAGGAGCTGTTGCTGTTGCAATGAAGTGAAAGTCACTTAACGACTTATAGTGTTTGTTTACATTGTATCAGTTACTTCAAGAACAAAGTCAATTAACTTGTTTGTAAATTTTACATAGTAATAAAGTATCTTTCACAGGACAGATACAATCAATGATTTCTACAGAGAGTAGCTTGCAAGTTTTAACAGAAGACCCAAGAGATTTTTGTACTTGGTGAAACTGTTGGATTTTAAAGTGTGGGGGACAAATTATGGGGTGGGGGTCACTGTCACTTGGGGGAATCACTGTTAGTACCTTCTTTAATATCTATCCCTACAACCACTACAGATCTGCTAGAAGCAGGCTGGTTGTGCTTTTCTTCCTTTTTTTCTCATGGCACTGTTTATTGAAATGAGGAGGGAGAGCAAAGTTTCAGGAAGAATGAGATGATATGAGATGATGAACTATTTACTCTGAATTGCATCTAGGAAATGCAGTGTCTCAAAAGAGCATTTTTGTGGTTCTGGTTTCTCTGTTTGTAGACCCAACATGTTACATTGTGAGGAGCTGGCCCTCCAGTTGGATTGTTGCTGGATCCTTTTGCACTGGTGTCAGGAATGCTGGTAGCTGAAACCCAGGATGCTGGCCAAGTCCCATCTCTGTGGTTCAATAACTCTTCTTGTCTGTGTACTTGATCCACCACTTGACAGGAAGGGATTGGTGGAAGGACGACTCTCCCACGCTCTTTTGGTGGTTGAACTACTCTGGAGTCTTGTCATTGCAGCTTCATGTTCTTGTACTGTTTCAGGCCATGGTCAC
>NC_048299.1:88679762-88725397 GCF_013100865.1 Trachemys scripta elegans
CTACAAAAACAACAAAGAGTCTGGTGGCACCTTAAAGACTAACAGATTTATTTGGGCATAAGCTTTCGTGAGTAAAAACCTCACTTCTTCGGAAGTGAGGTTTTTACTCACGAAAGCTTATGCCCAAATATATCTGTTAGTCTTTAAGGTGCCACCAGACTCCTTGTTGTTTTTGTAGATACAGACTAACACGGCTACCCCCTGATACTTGGTTCCTTCACCAGTGAGTGCGACAAAGGGTGGTGGCTGCACACTTCACAAATAGTACCATATACACTTACACAGATATACAGTAGTTAATTTGAGGAGAGAAACATTAAATAAAATGTCTGCTAAATAGCCAATAAATATTGCAGACTTTCTCTCTAGCTCAGTCAGGAAGAAGCCCAGGTATTTTTGTATCTGAGGTAAACTCATGTAACAAAATGCTGTATTGTGAGGAAAAAAGGAAAAGTTTATGAAAGTATCCTGAAATTCCCTAAAACTTCTTACCACCTATGCAAGAGTGCTTGCGCTATCTCATTTGCATGCTACAGTGCTTCTCTACCCTTTTTCTGAGAGAATCAAACACCTGTGGTTTGTTCAAGCATTGCTTCTTATCCAGCCAGGGAATAAAAGAATACTAAAGGGTTTATGGGATAATCACACAGTGAATATCAAATTCACTTAAAAAAAATCTCCTCAAGAGTGGTACATAAGAAATCCAGAGGAGGAAATATATTTGCATAAAATATCCTGTAAACAACTGTGAATAGTGAATGCACAGGAGGGGAAAAGACAAAATATGCCAACTAAGTTATTAGAAATTGTTCAGTTAATTCTAATGGTAATACAAGCATAATTTCCAGTCCTATGAGTACATTTTGGGGAGGAGAGGGAATGGACACAAGAAGGGAGGGTTAAAAGAAGATGAGAACACCTGCTGTGTACATGATGGATATCTGAGATGCAGTGTATGGAGTAGTGATGGATAACTCAGTTCAGTATTTCTTTGAAATGTTTTGATCAAAATGGCCTTTTTTTGAAGAGTAGGTTGTTTTTTTTTTTTTTTTTGGTTGGTTGGTTTTTTTTGCAAAATAGTTGTCAACATTGTTGAAAACTCTTATAAAATGTTGTTGTGCTTTTAAAAAACATTTAAAAGTGTTGTTGAAAGGGATCTTCTGTTTACCAAAATCCTTTGTTTTGTTAAATGAAAGACTTCAGAAACCATTTCTGTAACATTTTGCTATGTTGGATAATTTTATTAAATGAAAAAAAATCATGAACAAATGCTTTAAAACCTCAAATGAGCTGTGAATGCTTAAAACAAAAACTAGCAATTTTCATGAAAATGTTTGTTTTCCCACAACATTTGAGAAAGCAACCTTAACAGTACATAAAGAAAAATGTTTGCATGGTAAGGATAATAATATGGATGTAACTTTGATCTTTGGAGAATGCTCATGTAAATTTAAAAAAAAAAAAATATCTCAGCAAAATTCCCTCTAAGAAACATGTTAAATACTTAAATTTAAGAAATGCTATTAGGACAGAACTAACAGCCTACATGAGGCCAGAAAAACTCCTGTGTACTGAATAAGTCCAGATTAGCTAAGAAATAATTACTATGTATAGAAGATTGGTAGTGTTGTAAGGCCCAATCATATGCAGTACTGAATGCCTCTTCCGAGGTGCTGACTGCTCTCTGCTTACATTGAAGTGGAGGATGGTTAGCATGCTTAGGAGATCTGGCCTTTTCTGAGTATTCCACTTCCGTGAAGTTGTTTATTTGAGGCTACAGCTATATTTTTGATGAACCCTGTTGTTCTGCTGTCTGAGGCTTTGCAGAATGAATATGATAGAGGCTTCTTGGGTAACATCCAGTCTGGTGAAAAATCCCTCAGTGTTGCTTACAGGGTGGTTTCTGTACAACAGTATGTGATTCATTCATCTTTTAGCTAAATAAAATATTATATTAAACTGTCAGGGAAAAAATCATCTTTAAAACTTCAGACCTTGTTTTTTCTTCCTTCTTTCTAATTTTAAGCTAGTTCCTATTTGCTGGAAAATGTCTGAGTTTCGGTAAATGTCTGCGCTTCAGAAAATCAGATCACAAGAATGTGTAAAATGAAGTAATGTCATTTTAAACTTCCTGCAACCACAAATTAAGATTTTTATTAGTCCTTAAGTTTGGGGGTGTGCATGACTACCATTACCAATAATAGAATAAGATTCTGGGCTTTGGGGAGAGAGAATATGCTCCTCTTTACAGCAGTGTGATGGAGTTAACGAGAACCTGTTAGTGCAGTTGGCTTTGAGCCACTAGTACACCTGCATTAGGTGTAAAGCCTGGAGGGAGAAGTTAGAAGGGCTGAACCTGGCTCAGTTAGGGACTGGGCTGGGTGGGTCTGCCTGGAGAGCTGAGAGGGAAAATTTTCTGACCCCAAATGAAGTCACTCTAGAAACCGAAGAAGAGTCTATTAGAGAGGGAGCATGGATACAAAGTGGGCGGGGGCTTGGGGGAAGAAAAGAGTAGAGGCAGAATCAGATGATGATATCAGCAAAAAAAGCAAACTGGAGGAAGAAAATAAACTAAAATGTTATAATTGTAAGATCCCTAGCCAAAGAAATAAGATTAGGTGATGTTCACCCTGTGAAAGTAGCTGACTGGATTAATAACAAGCATAGGGGATATAGTAAGAGCCAGGAGGTAGTCAGATGGGGATGTTCTAGTTGAATGTAACATCAAAGAGCAAGGCTGATAAACAGCTAAAAACTAAATGGTGCTGGGAAAGTTAAAATAAGTTGCAGCGACCAAAATATTTGAGTGAAACAAAGGGGGTTATATATGAAGTGCCAATAGAACTGACCGATGATAAGATAACAAAAATGCATAGGAAAATATGAAGTGTTAGTAAGGAAGTGACTAATCAGTGAAGGAGGAGGAGAAAGCAAACCGTCAACAGCAGTGCTGATTACATTTAAGGGAGGGATTTTATCTGAGAAATTAATACTTGGTGTGATGTTGCACTCTATATGATTTTATAAATATATTCTAATGAGTGAATATAATGTTACTGGAATATGCTTTATGCAAAAGGTCTCCTGTAAGGTATTATTACAAAGCTTATAATCTACTGAGTGTGATCATCCTATTTGTATAAATGTACCACTCTTGTTTCTGAAACTAGAAATATGAAATATAACTCTGAGGGCCTATTGTAATTATGCAAAGTGTGGGCCATTAATGGTGGTTTGGAATTTTGATGACTGCATTAACCAGGACAATTGACTGCAGATGGCTGTGTTTTACCTGTAAGTCTTCCTGTATACGTGTGTGCTGGCAAGTGGGTAATGAAGTCTTGCAGTGACATGTGATCATGTCACCTGAACTGGAATCCATCTTTAACCTGGTGTCTTTCCATTGAGAAGGAGGGCTGGGAACCCAGAGAGGGACAAAGGATTCCCATTTTATGCAAAAGATATATAAATGGTTGGAAGAGAACAAAGGGGAAAGAGCCATCATGAAGAATTCCCTAGCTACTACCTGAGCTGGAACAAGAACTGTTCCAGGGGAAAGAATTATGCCCAGGCCTGGAAGGTGTCCAGTCTGAGGAAAAAAAACTTACTGAAGCATCTCTGAGGGTGAGATTATCTGTATTCAGTTTGATTAGACATAGATTTGCGTGTTTTATTTTATTTTGCATGGTGACTTACTTTGTTCTGTTTGTTACTACTTGGAACCACTTAAAGCCTACTTTCTGTATTTAATAAAATCACTTTTTACTTATGAATTGACCCAGAGTATGTATTAATACCTGGGGGAGGCAAACAGCTGTGCATATCTCTATCAGTGTTATAGAGGGCGAACAATTTATGAGTTTACCTTGTATAAGCTTTATACAGGGTAAAACGGATTTATTTGGGTTTAGCCCCCATTGGGAGTTGGGCATCTGAGTGTTAAAAACAGGAACACTTCTGTAAGCTGCTTTCAGTCAAGCCTGCAGCTTTGGGGCAAGTAATTCAGACCCCGGGTCCTTGTTGGAACAGATGGGCGTGTCTGGCTCAGCAAGACAGGGTGCTGGGGCCCCGAGCTGGCAGGGAAGGCAGGGGCAGAAGTAGTCTTAGCACATCAGGTGGCAGCTCCCAAGGGGGGTTCTGTGATCCAACCCATCACACTTGGGTTTAAAACCTACATCCCCCTTCCCCTAAGATGTTATAGTGCTAACATTATGGCCATGTATTAAATGAAAATGAGATGTGGTAAATGTGCGGGAGAACATTCCTGTGACAATTGTATAGAATGGGCAGAGGTCAAGTGTAGTAAACTGGGGTGGTAATCACAGTCTGGCATATAAGAGTTTGTATTGCACCAAGACAAGTTAAGGAGATACAAAAGACAAAAATTGTTAATAACATATCTTAAGCAGAAGCTGAAAGGAGACTCTCAAAACACCAGGTGGAGAAAGAAGAGAAAATCAGCACAGGAAAAGGGGAACTGCTGACCAAGCCGCACTCTCTAAAAAAGATGATAAACACTGCAGAAAGAATAGGCGATGATATACTAGTAGTGAAATAAAGATTTATTGCAATGATGATAGAGGTGATAAATTGTTTCTGATTTTTTCCCCCCCGATTGTGATGTGCAATGAAAATTATAGAAAGGGCGGTGGAAAAATATTTGTATATTAGCAATCTGTCAATGGACCATATTCATGTAATTTTTGAATGAACTTTTAATGGTGAAATATGACTAGCATGGGGATCGCAATCTTTTGTTGGTTGTGCACAATTTGATAGCACATGGTCAAGAACTATTATAGTTGATGGCAGCTACAGATGATTCAGTTACGTCTGCTTTGCCATTTTAAAAAAAGAAAAGAAAAGTGAGGCCCTGACCAGGAAAGAGAGCAGATCTGTGTTTCTCACTCAGTGAGAAAGGCCTGTTTGGAGTCAGGGAGCTGAGTTGCAGACTCCTTGAAGGAAAGCATGCATGCAATAGGGAGCACAAGTTAGGTGGGAAGGAGCAGCAGAAAGTAAGTCCTCCATCCAGGATTTTCTTTGCTGGTGGAGGGTCCTGCAGGGAGCAGGATGACTACAGCTTAATCAGGGACTACCCTGTCAGGCGAGCAGAGAAAACTCCTCTCAGCAGAACCAGTTGTATGGCAGAAAGTGTGAAGTATCCCTGCAGTGAAACAGTGGAAGAGGCTTAGAGGGAGTGGAGCTGATACACTGGGAGCCTGGGAAGAGGCTGTGGGAAAGGCCTAAGACAGGCCAACGTAGAAAAATCACTGCAGGAAGGAATAGCTGTCAGCAGGGGGTGCTAAAGGAGAGTCTGTGATGCCATGCCCAGCTACCCAGAGGTGTGCTGGTTTGTCATTCACATGCTTACACACAGTGAATTCACATAATTAACACCGGAAAAAAAATCTATACCCAGAATAGAATATAGCCAACCATTCAAACAAATATGAATTGATACTGAGATGTGAATCTAGCTAAAAATTGTGTATTGTAAGTGTAATGAGTGCACATATGAAATCTTTTCAGACAATAGGTGGAAGTTTTTGGGTCGAGATGGTAAGAAAAATCAGGAAAAATGAAATTTGTTTGTATTTTTCGTCAGATTTCTGATTCTATTTTGTGAGTCAAAAATAGTAAACATTTAATAAAGTGATTGAAAATGTTCATTTTCTGTAAAATTTGTTTTGGTCAAAGTTTTCCAATCAGCTCTAACTTTTGGAGATGTTTGTTTTAACAGCACCATGGGAGGATTGTTGAAAACATAAAATTCCATAAGGATTGGAATTGATCAGTTGGAGAAGCACAGATCTGAAGAAAATATAGTGACGGCAACAGGACCACTTTCAAGCAGGATTCAGCGAGAACAGTCAGTGAGGGGAAAGTTAGTAGGAAGCTGCATGACATGCATGAGTAAAACAGGATAAGGGAGGTGAAGAAGGGAACAGAGTTTGTACAGAAGCAGAAGCGGGGAGAAAGTGGCAGAAAATTAAAAATGTGCTGTGAAGTCATCCTGCAAAGATAAATCTGCACCAAGCTAACTCTAATTCATTGGTGGTGTAACGAAAAGTCAACAGCAATTCACACTGGTCTATTGTTTAAGTATAAAAGGTATTCCTCTCCTTCACCCCATTGATAAAACTCTTTATTTACCTCATGTTGGTGAGCAGCAAGTGGATTCAGGGGGTTAAATGTCTATTACTGAGCTGTTTATATAATGTCAAATTATGTGGACTTTAGTCAGGCAAATCTCCTGTTGACTTCAAAGGGAGTTTTGTTCAACAATGGACTGCAGAATTTGGCCCATTTTGTGGAGTAGGAATTCAGGGTTTGTAGTCATGATACTAAAGTAGGGATCCTTGGAGCATCTACCTTTTAGTTTTAGGGGTATCCTACACCAGAAAGATATTTTGAACATATAACCGGATGTTTAAAGAAAACAATAGCCTATTGACAATATTAGGCATCAAAGAATCAAGGCTTGCTCTGTGATTTTTACCCTAGGGACTGTACCTGCCCAAGTGCTTCAGAGGTTGTAATGATCACACCCTCCAGTAGGGAACCCTGCAAATGGAACATAAGCAATATTTATTTTGTAGAACTAATATTATTTTATATTATATAAATTAATGGGGGTTTCCTTTAGATCCCAAGCATCAGCTTTAATGCTTGATCTATCTGAGGGTATGTCTACACTACAAAATTAGGTCGAATTTATAGAAGCCGATTTTATAGATATCAGTTTTATACAGTCGATTGTGTGTGTCCCCACATAAAATGCTCTAAGTGCATTAAGTCGGCGGACCGCGTCCACAGTACCGAGGCTAGCATCGACTTCCAGAGCGTTGCACTGTGGGTAGCTATCCCACAGTTCCCGCAGTCTCCGCCGCCCATTGGAATTCTGGGTTGAGATCCCAATGCCTGATCATGCAAAACAGTGTTGCGGGGGGTTCTGGGTACATGTCGTCAGGCCCCTCCTCCTCCGTCAGAGCAATGGCAGACAATAGATCCGCACCTTTTTACCTGGGTTACCTGTGCAGACAATATACCACGGCAAGCATGGAGCCCGCTCAGTTCAGCTCAGCTCACCGTCACCATATGTCATCTGGGTGCCGACAGACGTGGTACTGCATTGCTATACAGCAGCAGCTAATTGCCTTTTGGCAGCAGACGGTGCAGTATGACTGGTAGCTGTCATCGGCTATCTGGGTGCTGGCAGACGTGGGGCTGCATTGCTACACAGCAGCAGCTCCTTGCTTTTTGGCAGTGGATGGTGTATTACGACTGGTATCCGCCATCGTCGTATTCCTCAGTGAGTTCAATCAGAGGCACCTGGGCAGACATGTTTTGTCTCCTGGCCTGTTGAACCGTCTTGCCGATGATGGCTAGTAGTCGTAGTACATCATTTTCTGCCAAGCACCCAGAAGATGCCGATGGCTATCAGTCATGCTGCACCGTCTGCTGCCAGCTTAAGATGTAAAAAATAGATGGACCAGATTTGTTCTGTATTCAGTTGCTTCCCCCTCCCTCCATGAAATCAACGGCCTGCTAAACCCAGGGTTTTGAGTTCAATCTTTGGGGAGGGCCATTCTGTGTGACAGTTGTTTGTGTTTCTCCTTGATGCACAGCCACCTTTGTTGATTTTAATTCCCTGTACCTGTATACCATGTCGTCAGTCGCCCCTCCCTCCCTCCGTCAGTTTCGCGCCTTTTTTCAGCCCAGACGCCATAGCACATAGAGACTATCTTAGCAAGAAATTTTGAGTGAGGGCAAAGATAAATCTTATCCCTATGGAAAACTGTATAGGGAGGGTCAGATACTAAGGCTTTTAACTCTCCCACCCTTCTGGCTGAAGTAGTGGCCACTAGAAATGCTACCTTCGAAGAGAGGTGCAGCAGAGGGCATCTTGCATGTGTGAATACAATCTAACCAAACCTTTAAGGAATCTGATGATGATCTACTATCCACCAAGATGTTGAAGGCCAAAATAGCTGCCAGATGCACTTTCATAGTGCTAATAGTGAAAGTCTTTTTTTTTTTTCTTTTTTTTTTTAAATATAGAAAACAGCTAATATGAGGTCCAGGGATGCCCACTCCGGAAATATGCCTTTCTGATGGGACCAAATGGAGAAATGCTTCCACTTGGTCAGGTAAGTGCTCTTCATTGAGGGTTTTCTATCATCCAGAAGCACTTTCTGAATGTTCTTTGAACAAGATCTCTCAAATGGTGTTAACCATGAAGCATACACGCTGTCAGATGGAGGGCTCTGAGGAGTAGGTGACTGTGGTCCTGGGAAATGACATCTGGATCCAACAAGAGAGACAGCAGAGGCTCGATTGAGAAGGCTAATAGGGTCAAGTACCAGTGATGATGAGGCCACGTTGGAGCTACAAGGATGAGGCGAGCATGGTCTTGTTTGCTTTGAACAAGACTGTAGTTAGGAAAGGAATCGGCGGGAAGGTCAACAGGAGGAGATTCTTTCAGGATAAGAAAAAAGCATCTGTCAGTGTACCTGGGCTGAGACCTCTTTAGGAACAAAACTGAGGGCATTTTCTGTTGGTCTTTGCTGCAAACAGGTCCACGGATACTGCTGAGGGAAAAAATTCTCCAACTGTGTACAAGGTCTGTAGGCACCTACAGTGAAATGGACATGTGCAAACATTCGAAGAAGTAATGATGATCAGTTCTTCAAAAATCCTGTATTGATCCTGTTTCTCTCGTTCACTGTTAGAAGTGAAACATTTACTACCTTCATTTTCTGTTGTTCAAATAACACCAGCCACTAGATGGTGCAGGGGCCAGATGATATCCTTTACATTTCATTATCTCTGTTACTTTATGTAGAAGTGTCTGATTTCATGGCATCCAGGTGAATCCTATTAAATTGCAAAAATAGCATGTTAGTTAACTGTTAAACATTGCACTACTATAAAACATGCTGAGCAGTGCTACGCAGATACAGCATTGAATATTAAGTAGCTATCGTTGCTGTGATCCTTCTGAATGTTTCTTCAAGATGACAGTCTTATTTCTATCTAAATCCTCAATGGATTATTAGAGTATTACATTGCAGTTCCACTTTGTCGCCCTCTCACCACTTGGTGTGTGAATACTTGTGTTATACACATTTTTTAGCTCTTCAGTAGCATGGTTCATCCATCAATATCAAAGCTCTTTGCAAAGGAGAAAAAGGATCAGTGCTCCCCATTTTACAGCTGGGGAAACAGACAGAAGTGCAAGTCACTCAGCAGGTCAGTGCCAGAGTTTAGAATATAACCCAAGTCCCCTGACTCCAAGTCCTGGAGTCTATCCACTGTACAACACTACCGTGCCCATTTTACGAGAAGAATGTACTTGCCCCATCATTAAGGTTACAACATGGTTTCTGTTTAAAGCTGAATCTTCAAACCTGTGTAAAATCAATCTATAAGGTTAGAACACCTTGAATACTAGTATGCCAGTTAGGAGCCCAGGCAGGGTATGAGGTGCAAATATCAGCTCATTTGATCAAGAAGTTCTCTTAAGACAGCCCCCATTCTATGAAGTGTTTTTAAAATTTGTAAAGTCTTCTAATGTGTTTTGCTCAGAGATGGGGAAGAGCAGGAGGCAAACGTCACTGGAATGCTTCCAGGGAGATCCAGCGCACAGTACTCAGAACAAGCTGCTGGGGCCAGTATTGGAGGGCCTGCCTCACCCCCTCACTTTCTCAGGGTGTATGTGTATGAGAGGAGCACATGGGAGAATAAGTGGGTGGTGTTGGTGGCATACTCCCAGCAGTGGGCTCCCTGAGTGCTGGAGTGGCTCAGCTTTGTCAGGCTGCTTGCCCCTTTGTAATCTCATAATGTGATCTGGACAAATCACTAGACATCTTATACAGACAGAATATATAAACTGGTAATTGAGTAATAAAACATGATGCTGCATTAGTGGAGAATATTACAACTGAGTGAGTGTTAAGAAGACATGAGGCTGAAGACCTATGTATTAGCAGCTTAAACAGATTTTATTCCCAAGTAGTGGATAGCTTGTTCTTTGGCCATGGTAGCATTTTGGGGAGCTTGTTGCTAAATTTAGAAAGGTTGTCATATATTAATGTTTTTAACTACTACTGGATTCTAAAGACTGTATGACTTCTCTGTGTAGAGGGAAGTTCTTTGATGTGGGTTAGTTGACATCCCAAGTATATTGAATCTGGGCTGTGCACCAATAAAAATGCAATACAGTAATGTCATACTGCTTGCTAGGGGATGCAGTTAATAACCTGTGTGCCAAACTGTATTAGCCCTCTAGCTAATCATATTGCTTGCATACTTGTATCCATTTTTCTATGATAGGATGAGAATTGAAAAGACAGTTAATATATTTGCAAATTGATGTAAGAATACAGCTGAAGAGGTTGCATATTCATGTTAGACTGTGTCATTCTAGCCTGAATTTTGTTTAGGCCAAGCATACTGTGTCCGTGTTTGTTCTGAATATGTTAAAACACACACTCCAGTTGATGATTGTTTCAATATTTGATAAGTAGAAATTGAGGCCTATTCAAAGGCATGTAGGGTGGTGTGTGTTACAGCTTACTTACCCACATGTAAGAGTCTAAGCTGATGTAACTTATACAGAAGAAAGTGTATAGGTGTTGACAAGAAAGTGTTAGAGGTCAAAGTGGTCACTGACCTCTATTAACTTACACATTGTTACTCCTTTCTGTTAGCTTCTTTTCTTCTACGTTCCTTTGTATCGCCTCTGTATTTGAGTTACATCTGATTAGACTATTGTTTTCAGTTAAACTTTTTTGCAGTCCAAATACAAAGTTGTTGTGTAAAGGCAGGTAAGTGTCTAAGTGAACCTTCCCGACCCCAAATATGGCGATCAGCTAAACCCTGAGCATGTGGGCAAGACTCACCAGCCAGCACCCAGGAAAGAATTCTCTGTAGTAACTCAGATCCCACCCCATCTAACATCCCATCACAAGCCATTGGGCATATTTACCGCTAGTAGTCAAAGACGAATTAATTGCCAAAATGGACAGACAGATGCCTAGATGGTCATTTGTAGGTGCATTTACTGTGATCCTGTGCACACGTGGTGATGGTGCATGCAAATTAGGCTCCAGTTTGGCCAGACTTAATTCTGAAAATGTTGGGTTAAGTGGCATCGAGCAGGGTACATCCCTGTGCTGTCAACTTTGGAGATCTGAGTTCGATTCTTAGCCTGCAGTAGGTTAAAAAAAGTAATGAAAGTTGATGGCCTTAGTTTAGTGCCCACTGGATGGGTTTCAACATCACCGTTCGAAACAACACGTGGCACAACTAATTCAGGACTCTGTGCTCTGCACTGGAATAACAAGGAGTGTTGCACCTTAGGACTGAGATGCACAGGCAGAGACGAGAGAGGTGACGGTTAAGAAGTATCCACCAGTGGAGATCCCAGCTCCTTCCACTTTGTCAAAACCTTCCAAGGCTTGCCTCAGAATAATTTCTCTGTATATATTAAAGAGGTTTGGGGGACAAAATACACCCTTGTGTCTCACCCTGCCCAGTGGAAAACCACTCATTGTTTGCCCACATTGTGGTCTGGTGGTAGCAGACTTGCAATGGATTCAATGAGATGCTTTGCAATCCCTATATTTTATAGAATCCTCCAAGATGGTCATGTTGGACGACATTGAATGCTTTTGAGTAGTCAATGATGCACATGATAAATGTATTTTTCAATTATGTAATAGTTGTGATTTGATCACATATGCATTGGCCCTCCCTAAAACCAGCTTGCTGTGGTGGTAGTTCTGCTTCTAACCTTTATTTCATGCAATCCTGGATTATGTAGAGCAGAAATTTGCTGGTGTGCAATATCAGGGAGATGGTACAGTAGTTAGGCCTGGTCTACACTAGGCGTTTATGTCGAAGTTATCGCCGTTACATCGAATTAACCCTGCACCCGTCCACACTGCGATGCTATTTAGTTCGACATAGAGGTCTCTTTAATTCGACTTCTGTACTCCTCCCCGACGAGGGGAGTAGAGCTAAATTCGACATGGCCATGTCGAATTAGGCTAGGTGTGGATGGAAATCGACGCTAATAGCTCCGGGAGCTATCCCACAGTGCACCACTCTGTTGACGCTCTGGACAGCAGTACGAGCTCGGATGCTCTGACCAGCCACACAGGAAAAGCCCCGGGAAAATTTGAATTTGAATTCCTTTTCCTGTCTGGCCAGTTTGAATCTCATTTCCTGTCTGGACATCGTGGCGATCACAGCAGCACTGGCAACGATGCAGAGCTCTCCAGCAGTGATGGCCGTGCAGTCTGTGAATAGAAAGAGGGCCCCAGCATGGACTGATCGGGAAGTCTTGGATCTCATCGCTGTGTGGGGCGATGAGTCTGTGCTTTCCGAGCTGCGATCCAAAAGACGGAATGCAAAGATCTACGAGAAGATCTCTAAAGACATGTCAGAGAGAGGATACAGCCGGGATGCAATGCAGTGCCGCGTGAAAATCAAGGAGCTGAGACAAGGCTACCAGAAGACCAAAGAGGCAAATGGACGCTCCGGATCCCATCCCCAGACATCCCGTTTCTACGAGGCACTGCATTCCATCCTCGGTGCGGCCGCCACCACTACCCCACCACTGACCGTGGACTCTGAGGATGGGATATTGTCCACGGCCGGTTCCTCGGACATGTTAGGGGACGGGGAAGATGAGGAAGGAGATGAGGAGGGCGAGGCAGTCGGCAGCGCTCACAATGCTGATTTCCCCGACAGCCAGGATTTCTTCATCACCCTTACAGAGATCCCCTACCAAGCGTCCCCAGCCGTTACCCCGGACACAGAATCTGGGGAAGGATCATCCAGTAAGTGTTGTAAACATCTAAACATTTATTTTTAACAGAACAGGAATATTAACAATTAAAAGAATGGGTTGTTCATGATTACTTTGCCCTAGGCGCTTAACGGTTCAGTCATGGGCAGTGCAAGTTTTGAAAAAAAATCTAGCAATGTCCGGTTTTCCGTGATTGTCCTGCCCAAGCCGCTCTACTGTTTATTCCCTACTACTGCAGCTACAGTAAAATGCGGTCTATATGTCCGGGGATAGAGCAGTAATCCTCCTGGGACATCTCGATGAAGCTCTCCTGGAGGTAATTGGAAAGCCGTTGCATGAGGTTCCTGGGGAGAGCGGCCTTATTGGGTCCTCCGAAGTACGACACGTTGCCGCGCCACGAGACTATCAAGTACTCGGGAATCATTGCTCTGCACAGCAGGGCGGCATACGGCCCTGGTCTTTGGAGGCTTTCCCAGAGCATTCTCTCTCTCTCGCTCTCAGAGATCCTCATCAGGGTGATGTCGCCCATGGTGACCTGCTTTGAATTAGGTAGGGGAATGTTAGTGTTGGGACTGCTTGACCGTTCCTTTACAGAACTGTAACCGCTGGTTTGCAGCCACGCGGTGGAGGTGGGAGAGGGGCAGCCGAAAGGGATCGTTCCCGGGGACAGCCGCGAGGGGGTGGGACAGGGGCAGAGTTCCCGCTTGCCGGATTGCTGGCAGCAGGGACTGACATTGCTTTAAATGTGAAATGAGGCCAGTGGTAATATAAAAGTTTTAAACTGCCACAGGTCTACGGCTTACCATGTCTGCCTGCAACAGAAATTCCGTTGTGCTGCCCCGCTTCTCAAATGTGCTGTGCAAGACCCCAGGCACTGAATGCGAAGGCCGAGAATTCAACCTTGTGCTGAGTGCGCATGTGATAGGTGCTGTGCATGGTCTTGTTCACAGAGAAAGACTATGTTCTTTGTTCACAACTACATTTATCTTTCTGAGGAATTCACTCCCTTTTTCCCATTTCCACAGCCCCATCTGCGACTGTCTCACAACCTAGCCGGGCATCACACTCCCAGAGGCTAGCGCGGATTAGGCATAGGAAGAAGAGGACACGGGAGGACATGTTCTCGGAGCTTATGGCCTGTTCCCAAGCCCAGGCAGCACAGCAGACCCAGTGGCGGGAGAACTTGACCCAAATGCACCAAGCAAACATGGATCGGGAGGAGAGGTGGCGGCAGGAAGACCAGCAGGCGACTCAAACGCTGCTTGGACTACTGAGGGAGCAAACAGACACGCTCCGGCGCCTTGTGGATGTTCTGCAGGAACGGAGGCAGGAGGACAGAGCTCCGCTGCAGACCATCTCTAACCACCCTCCCCCGCCACCAAGTCCCATACCCACCTCACCCAAAGTGCAAAGAAGGAGAGGCGGCAGAGTCCGTGCTAACTCTCACTCCACCCCTGCAGAGAGCTCGAGTAGCAGAAGGCTCTCATTCCCCAAAATTTGAAAAGTTCTTTCCTTCCCGCCTGACACAAGCCCCCGTCCAAGTTTCACCTCCCAGTTCCATGTGTAGTTGATAATAAAAAATACGTTTCTGTTAACTACTGTTTCAATCATGTTCTTTTGGAGGAGGAGGGGAAAGGGGGTTGGTAATTGGACAGGACAGTCACCTTTGGCAGGGTACATAGGCGGGGGCAGGCACAGCAGCAGGGCACATAGACAGTGCAGTGATGCAATGACTAGTTACCCTGGTTAGTCTGGGAGGTGGTTTTCATGTTATGTGGTGGGGGGTGGGTTGCTTTGTGACTTTGTGGCGGGGGAGGGCAGTTACAGATCTTAAGCGGTGGTCCTTATGCAGGATCACAGAGCCACGCAGCAGGGGATCTGTAACCATCCTCCCCCTGCCACAAAGTCACATAGCCCCCCCATACACACCCACAGGAGGGGTGACAGGCTCCACTGAAACAACCATCCCACCGCAGCGGAGCCTGTCAATCCTTGAGTTTAGAAGCTTCATTCGCGTCACTACACTACACCCGCTCTGCACCACAGTCTGCATCCCAGTTTTAAAAAATTCCCGCGAAAACAGTAGTAAAGAAAACGGTGTGCATTAACAAAGTAGAACTATTTTTATTTCAACACGTGTGTTGGAGGGGCGGTGAAGGGGGTATGTAACTGGATAGGATAGTCAACATTAACTGGGTAAAGAAACGGGGGCAGGTTCAGCTTCTCTGTACACAAACTTTAAAGTCACAGGTTACCCTGCTCACTCAGGAACTTTGCTTTCAAAGCCTCCCGGATGCACAGCGCTTCCCGCTGGTCTCTTCTAATCGCCCGGCTGTCTGGCTGTGCGTAATCAGCAGCCAGGCTATTTTCCTCAACCTCCCACCCCGCCATAAAGGTCTCCCCCTTGCTCTCACAGAGATTGTGGAGCACACAGCAAGCTGATATAACAATGGGGATATTGGTTTCGCTGAGATCACAGCGAGTCAGTAAGCTTCTCCATCTCTCCTTGAGACGGCCAAAAGCACACTCCACCACCATTCTGCACTTGCTCAGCCGGTAGTTGAAGAGTTCTTTTTCAGTGTCCAGGGCGCCAGTATAGGGCTTCATGAGCCAGGGCATTAGCGGGTAGGCTGGGTCCCCGAGGATAACTATAGGCATCTCCACATCCCCAACAGTTATTTTGTGGTCCAGGAAGTAAATACCTTGTTGCAGCCGTCTAAACAGACCAGAGTTCCTGAAAACACGAGCGTCATGAACCTTGCCCGGCCATCCCACGTAGATGTTGGTAAAACGTCCCCTGTGGTCCACCAGTGCTTGCAGCACCATGGAAAAGTAGCCCTTTCGGTTAATGTACTGGCTGGCCTGGTGGTCCGGTGCCAGGATAGGGATGTGAGTTCCATCTATGGCCCCACCGCAGTTTGGGTTCCCATCGCTGCGAAGCCATCTATGATCGCCTCCACGTTTCCCAGGGTCACTACCTTTGGCAGCAGTACATCAACGATTGCCTTCGCTACTTGCATCACAACAACCCCCACGGTAGATTTGCCCACCCCAAACTGGTTCGCGACTGACCGGTAGCTGTCTGGCGTTGCAAGCTTCCAGAGGGCTATGGCCACTCGCTTCTGGACACTCAGTGCAGCTCGCAACCGGGTGTCATTGCGCTTCAGGGCAGGGGACAGCAACTCACAAAGTTCCAGGAAAGTTCCCTTCCGCATGCGAAAGTTTCGCAGCCACTGGGATTCATCCCAGACCTGCAGCACTGTGCGGTCCCACCACTCAGTGCTTGTTTCCCGTGCCCAGAATCGCCGTTCCACGGCATCAACATGACCCATTGCCACCGTGATGTCCTCGGCGCTGGGTCCCGTTCTTTCTGAGAGGTCTGTGCTACTCTCAGACTTCAGGCCATCACCGCGGTGCCGTAGCCTCCTCGTCTGACTTTTCTGCATCTGCCTCAGGGAAACCTGTATGATAAGCTGCGAGGTGTTGAGAGCAGCCACAACTGCAGCGATGGTCGCAGCGTGCTCCATGCTCGCAGTGCTGTGGCGTCCGCGCTGTCAATGACTGGAAAAGTGCGCAAACTGATTTCCCGCCGGCGCTTTCAGGGAGGGAGGGCGGGAGTGATGGACGGATGACGACAGTTACCCAAAAGCACCCTCGACACATTTTGTTACCCAGAAGGCACTGCCGGCTACACCCAGAATTCCAATGGGCAGAGGGGACTGCGGGAACTGTGGGATAGCTGACCACAGTGCACCGCTTCGAATGTCGATGCTTTCACTGTTAGTGTGGACTCACAAAGTCGAATTACTGTCCTTAGTGTGGACACACACGTTCGACTTTGCAATATCGATTCCAAAAATTCGATGCAAGTAAAATCAAACTACTCTCGTAGTGTAGACAAGGCCTTAGTACTCTGTCTCCCTTCTTTAATAAGGGCAGAAAAATCCCTTTATCCAGTCCTCCAGCCAATTTCTAGTCAGCCATATATCACTACAAACTTTCCACTTTAAGAGAGGTACCATGTTCATCAATTGCTTTTAACAATTCTGAAGGTATATTATCTACCTCTGGTGCTTTCACAGCCTTCGTTTTCATAATAGTGTGCCCTATGTCTTCTCACAGGATTGATGGCTCAGATTCTACACTCTTTTGTCATTATGAGTGGCTTTGGCGAGGCACACGGAATGGCACAATAATCTTTCTACGTGTGTTTAATATCATCACCCTTGGTGGGAACTCTGCCCTTGTGATCTTTTATAATGTTTGATTGTGGGGAAAACCTTTTAGTAAGAAGTCTTACCACTGTGAACATATCTTTTATATTTTTACTCTCTTTATAATTCTCAAGTTCCATACACTTGGCCCTCAGATATTCGCTCTTGTCTCATCTAGTCTGCCTATGAATCTGTCTGCTATTTTCATTATATTCTATCCCAGGGATTGGCAACCTTTGGCATGCGGCTCACCAGGGTAAGCCCCCTGGTGGGCCGGGCCGGTTTCTTTACCTGCCGCGTCCGCAGGTTTGGCTGATCGCAGCTCCCACTGGCCGCGGTTCACTGCTCCAGGCCAATGGGGGTGGCGGAAAGCGGCGGCTAGCACATGCCTCGGCCCACGCTGCTTCCCACAGCCCCCATTGGCCTGGGACGGTGAACCTCAGCCAGTGGGAGCCATGATTGGCCAAACCTGCGGACGTGGAAGGTAAACAAACTGGCCCGGCCCGCCAGGAGGCTTACCCTGGCAAGCAGTGTGCCAAAGGTTGCCAATCCCTGTTCTATCCTATGTTCTTCCATCTCCAGGCCATTCTGTTTCACCCTACATCGTTTTTCCGCTAGCTCAAACATCTTCTCAGTTAATCATTGGTGCACTCCAACACTGACTTTTCAGAAGGTGTGCTTTGGCAGTTGCAAGTATGAGGGAGTGTAAGTCAATATAAAATACACATAAAGGGGTAGAAGTTGTAACATAATAAAAACTGACAGACTCCTTTTGCATTAATTTACATTCACCTCTGAATCTGGCCTTTGTGTTTGTTTTGCAGTTTCAGAGTCAAAAGGAATAAGTATAATGGATTTTGTTGATGAGTATGTTGCATTAGTGGCAGCAACCATGGATCATACTAATTACATTTGCAATTAAGTCTGGCCATGGGATAGTTGACCTACCGGCAATTTTATCATAGGTTTGCATAAATAACCAAGTAAGTAACCAAAATGTACTCTCTATTTCAAAAAGCTTAATTTTCAGGAAAAATTTCCTTTCAAACCACTTAGCCCCGGGACAGAGAATTGAATTCTTTCCCCACCTTCTACCCCAACTCCTCAAAAAACCTTTCACCTGTTCCTACTAGTTCCAAACCATCACTTTGAAAATCATATTTCCATTTCAAAATTTTGTACATAATATTGTTACAAATAATCTCTGTTTTTCCAGTTTGCTTATATTGTACACTTGACAGCACTTTGGGGGAAATCTTGGCCCGACTTGATGTTATTGGCAAAGCTCCTGTTGTCTTCAGTAGGGCCTGGATTTTACACTTTGTTTTCACTGTTTTGTTGATGGTCCATTGTACTTCCTGTCTTATGCATTGCACTGGGCCGAGGTAAAGTTCTCATGAACACTTTAGCTTGAGCCCTGCAAGAGAACGCTTACCAGTAATAATAGTAGCAAACAGGAAACAGAAGGGTCAGCAGGCAGGTGCATGCCTACACTGAAAGGGAGAGGGCTGGAGGAGTGGACCCAAACATGTTTGCTCTTGGTCCTACCTAAATACCCTTTAAACAGTACTGGAAAAATCAGGCCATATAATTTCAGGGGTTCTCTGATAGAATAATTCATAAATTGAAATAAATTAATCTGAAAATTTACAAATTGATAGTGCCCAGTTAATTTAGAGTTGTGCTTCCTCCCCAAATAATCTTTGTGCTAAAACTGATTTGTTCCCTGGAGGATATTAACGTATTTGTATATTGTTTTACCTTTTTTAAAGGTCCTGTACAGGTATGAAGTTGTTCGATTCATCTGCATTGCTGGAAATAGTTTTGCCTGTTTCTATAGGCATGATTACAATGAAAGTAGGCTTATTTTCTGAAATGACATCTTAGAATGCAAAAGGAGAGGGTGGTGGAGTTAGTCTAATAATGCAAGAGATTGCCTTAAAATTTACTCATAGAGCAAGAATACCAGCTCACTTTGTTAGTCTATGCATTTTTCAGGCATATAAACATTAAGAAATGTATTCAACCCTGAATAGTGAGAACTTGTTTCTTCACTTACTATAACTGCATTGAGAAGCCTGCAGCCAAGAAATCCGTTATTCTCCAATCAACAGTAAAACAATCATAATTGGCAAATGTTCTTGGAACCATTTTTCTCTATCGGAATGCACTTTTATTTGTAAAAGATTAAAAACAATATTTAAAAAGCAACAGAGGGTCCTGTGGCACCTTTAAGATTAACAGAAGTATTGGGAGCATAAGCTTTCGTGGGTAAGAACCTCACTTCTTCAGATGCAAGACTTGCATCTGAAGAAGTGAGGTTCTTACCCACGAAAGCTTATGCTCCCAATACTTCTGTTAGTCTTAAAGGTGCCACAGGACCCTCTGTTGCTTTTTTACAGATTCAGACTAACACGGCTACCCTTCTGATACTTAACAATATTTAAGATTTTGTTGTATGTTACCATTTTGCTAATGCTACATTATTTTTTATTGGATTTGTTGTTTTCTAATGAAAATGTACAGAAAACCATTTGTTTTATTGGAGGGGGTAAATATGTTTAGATGTGTTGAATGAACATTTCATTGTTTTTAGTAAATTCTGTTAGCTTTTTTGATAGTACTGAATAACAGACAGGTAAAGGCCTGGGCAGAGTTTAATGTTCTCCTATTGATACTTTTGTAACTAATGTGTATGGCTCAGGTTATGGACATATGTACAGTATATACAAATGAAAAGAAGAGCTGTGACAAAGGTCCTATCTACACTACAAACAGAACAATGTTTAGTGTAACTGGGTTTGACAGTAGTAGTAAATATTTATATTATGGTATCACACTGTCTGGAGTGGCTCGCGACTGAGAATTCCTACCTTAGGGAGACTGTCAGAAGCAGGGCAGATACCCTAAACTGGTGGTATGTTCTATAATTCGATTTCACCAAACCAGTAACAAATGTGAATGCCTGAAGTACTATAATAGGCTTTTAATGGAGTCACAGACAGTCCCCTTAGACATCTTGCCACCCAGGCAGCTGGACTATGTGATAAATGGTCATTTACACAAAAAAATCACAAGTATTCCAGGTTATTCCCTCTCCCAAGAGACCAGTCACTCACTCAGGTCACTTTGCATACTAGATCTCACACCAAAGACAATGCTGGTAGCCAATTCTATACTAAACTAAGTAAAAGTGTATTAGCTAAGAAAAAGGAATGAGAGTTATTGAGAGGTTAAAGCAGGTAAAAATATATGTACTGGTGAGTCACAGACTCAGTCTATAATTCCAAATGGTAGCAGAAATGTAGTAATCTGCCAGTTTCCCAAAAGTCTCTCAAGGTTGGGGATCTCTGTCTTCTTGTTCAGTTATTCTGGTCTGTTAGAATCCAAACAGTTCAGAGATGAAGGGTATTTCCCTGAGTCTATACTTACAGTTTCTTTTCACAGAAAACAAGCTGACAGGGTGAACACCTACACAGGCTCTTTCTTTGATTGGCAGAGAGAGGAATAGATCATCACACACGATGATCACTTGCCTTCATATGCACAAGAATTAGTACTTTCCTGTTAAAGTTCTTCATTTGTGTTATGCAAGGCCTCTTTCTCGATTGATGGTTTATTTAGTTACAGGGATATACACAACGTAAATGTTTGCTATTACATCAGAACAGGATACAGATAAGTGAAAACAATTCATGTAACATCCCATTAATTTTCATGAAGTTTAATCACAAAGTACATTCTTATACATTTAACAATCACTTTGATCTATACTAATACACAAGTCAATCAGCCTGGCTTCCCGCTATGCATTTGTAAGTGTTCAGTGAGGCCTGGAGCTTTGGCATGACCTGGCACCTGGTCCGCCAGCATCACATATGGTAGCATCTAACGTCCCCAATTGGGATTAGAGTCCACTGGGCTGGGTTGTGTTGTACAAACATATGTCTGTTGGACAAAGGTAGAGTTAACATGCTTTATCATGTGTAAATACTACAGTTTATTGATAGAGTTGACATGTTATGCTTATAAGAAGCACACAGAATCTTTTAAAGGGGATAAGGCAATATACCACATTTATTGAGAGTATAATTTAAGCATTAAAATCAGCATGCTTCCATTATCTCACACACCAAAAAGTTCTGCAGCTGGATTTTATAGTTACCAGTCCTTAGTGTTGCTCAGTCAGTTCCAGTGGCCAGCTGAAACTGCACATGAGGGCGGGGAGCTGGGCCTCTGTCGAACGTGTTCAAAGCTCTGATGTTGATGCAGAACGAACCCAAAGTCCCAGGGCATTACACCCTTCTTTTATTGTGATAAGTTCCCATACAAGTCTCTGGACCTTGCTGTGTTACCCGGGAGCTGTTCAAGGTTGCTCCAATCAGCATTATTTGGGTTTTTACTGGGAGTTATCCGCAGCTGTTTCTTATCTCATCCCTCTGGCTCCACTCTTTATCTTGTCCTTGGGGTATATGCCTTTGTGTCAGGGTCGTCAATCTGCCATCCGGGTGAAAGTTGGTGCCTCTGGACTCCTCCACTTCCTTCTTGACCATCTGGCCTAGCTGTCCTTTCTCAGTTAATTACCATACATTCTTCACTCACATCAAACAGTACATAAGGCAATTACAGCCATAAAACGTCTATCCTTCTAAAAACAATCATTAACACAATCAGTAAAGAATCAACTCAGAACAATTTCTTCTTACTAATTCAAGGCTACAATTTATTCTTACTAATTCAAAGCTAGCAAAATGGAGTATAAAGCAAAATATGCAAAATTGAGTACAATTTTACTTGAGACAATTTCTTCCCATTAGGCTTTTGCTTACATTGTCTCCCTTTTG
This sequence comes from Trachemys scripta elegans, assembly GCF_013100865.1. Classification (NCBI taxonomy): domain Eukaryota; kingdom Metazoa; phylum Chordata; order Testudines; family Emydidae; genus Trachemys; species Trachemys scripta. The sequence goes on from NC_048299.1 coordinate 88,701,638, forward strand.
ACCATTTAATATCAATATATTTAATGGGTCAAATCTTGTGTAATTACTTTAAGGCAATGTATTGCGAAACAATTTGGGCTTGTGGTTTTAATTTAAGGTACATTCTCTTCATCCAACAGCACATAAAACACATTATGACAAACATTATTCCAATTAGCACAAAGAAAACAATTGAGATGAATCATAATATTTAAAACTGATGTCCATGAGGGGGACCAGCCTCTGAAAATGTCATACCAATGGTGCTCTATCATTTGTTGAGCTTGTGTGGATATTTTTAGAATTTCAGTTCCTTGGTGCAAAATAGCCAGACTTTGTGTTAGTATTTTTGTCCAGGTTGCTGCAGTCAATTGAGTAATTTGCTTATTCTCTGCTAGCTATTGCTACGAGATGGTCCAATTAACCCCCAAAGAAAAGTTAAAACTCAAAGCATTATTGGCATCTACTGGGTTAACATCCTTGTTTTCATGAACCGGAAAATAGTAAGTCATGGTGGGGGTTTGCAATATTGTTACATTGCACGTACATTGTTGTACAGGTGGCCTTTGAGTATACTTTTCCTGCCACACAATTTTTTCCACTCTAATAATTCAACACAATTCTTTCCATCATAGTATACTTTGGTGGTGCTATTATCCAATTCATCCTAGTAGCACGTTGCTAAATTTTTGGTTTGCACGGAGCAAGGCTCCTCTAAAATCGGCAAGGTGGGGCATACCCACTGTCAGGTAGTCCATTTTTCACACCCACTGTAATCAATGATGTCTCCTTTCTCATTTAAATACATTCCTGCCAATTGTGGGGCCCAAATATGCCTTCCCTGTAGGGTTGGGAGTGCTAGGAAAGACCATAAGGTGTTCAGGTACCTGGCAGGGCAAACCCGTATCACCTGGATAGTAATATATCCTGTTAGGGTGTTTGTGTATACGTATGATTCCATAGGCTTATACCATTCTAGAACATAAGGGAGGAAAAGATTATTTCTATGTCTGCTGGGAAGGGGGGGTTAAGGCAGACATATCCTTGGCTCAGATCCAATCCATCTCTCTTTCTATTAAAACAATGGCTAACAGCTGTTGCTCAATTAACTGTGATGTGTAGCATTGTTACCATGGGTGCCACATATGCCTTACCGAGTGGTTGTTTTTTAAGTAAATGTGGGTAGGGTCTTTCCATTATTGGAGGACAATTTAACAGTAGCACTGTTATGTTGCACACAAAAATCGTTTTGTTCACCAACACTGTAATCGTGTGCACCTCTAATGGTGGAAAGGTGTGTGAACCAGGTTCACTGGGTTCACAAAAAGGATTAAAATCTATGATTGGCTCCATAGGGGTTGTCACCTCAATCACGCAGTCACGATCCTCATTGGTTATATTAACCTAGGCTTGGAATGTAATTTGTATGAAGGGCCCATACAGGGTATTGTTATGCATGAACCCTGTTCCACTCTCCAATTAAATCATTATAGCCCCCAGTCTGTGTATGTTATCCCTGAACCCCGAAAGCTTATAAATATCCCCCCAAACAACAACATCTTGCCTTTAGCAGGCTCCTGGCAGGACTCCCTTAAGATCAGGTAGTGTGTGAGGGAATTTCTATTGGGGCACAGGAATTCATGTGATTAGTGGCAAGTATATACTTCTAGTCCATGTACAATACCTGTAATAATTAAACACAAACAGATTAAGAAAACAATTGTATCTGTGACACATGAACCTATTTAGTTTGCTGTCTTTTTCAATACGATACACTAGTGAGTTAAGACAGTCAGCTATGGAATAGGGACCTGTCCACTTAGACCTGTGTGAGCCTTTCCCCCTAGCTTTAAGTACATTACCTGGTCACCGGCTTCCCATAAATCAGAATCAGTGGCTTTTTGCTTGTACAATTTTGTATTCATTTGTTCAATAGCTCGATTCACCCTGTATTGTAAGGTAGTTTTGTTTTCTTGCAATTGTTTAAGCCACTGAAAGTAGTCATGCTGGGTTGCTGTAGGGCAGGGATGGGCAAACTTTTTGGCCCGAGGGCCACATTGGGGTATGGAAAATTGTATGGCGGGCCATGAATGCTCACAAAATTGTGGATTAGGGTACAGGAGGGAGTGAGGGCTCCAGCTGGGGGTGCACGCTCTGGGGTGGGGCTGGGAATGAGGATTGAGGGTGCAGGAGGGTGCTCTGGGCTGGCACCTGGGGGTTTGAGAGCAGGAGTGGTATCAGGGCTGGGGCCGGGGGTTGGGGCATGGGAGGGGGTGAGGGGTGCAAGCTCTGGGCGGCTTACCTCAAGCAGCTCCAAGAAGCAGCAGCATGTCCTCCATCCAGCTCCTATGTGGAGGTGTGGTCAGGCAGCTCTGTGCGCTGCCCTGTCTGCAGGCGCCGCCCCTGCAGCTCTCAGTGGTTGTGGTTCCCGGCCAATCAGAGCTGCGGGGGCGGTGTTTGGGGCAGGGGCAGTGTGTGGAGCCCCCTGGCTGCCCCTATATGTAGGAGCCAGAGGAGGGACTTGCTGCTGCTTCCAGGAGCCACGCGGAGCAGGGCAAACCCCCGACCCTGCTCCCCGACTGGAGCTCAAGGGCCGGATTAAAACGTCTGGAGGGCCGGATGCAGATTATTGCTTAAAATACTTTTTTTTTTTTTTTTTTTTTTTTTTTTACAAATTTCCTTGCTGATTGCAGGCAAAACAGAGGAATTACCCCCATACTTTCCTGTGTTTTTGTTCTATGGGTAGGCCATGTTTTAATCAAAGCTAGCAAAATGGAGTATGAAGCAAAATAAGCAAAATGGAGTACAATTTTACTTGAAACAGTTTCTTCTCATTAAGCTTTTGCTTACAGACATATCATTTTATGCTAGGACTTAGCTGTTTACGGATTGCATAGATATAATACAACCTATATCGTGATTATCAGCAGATCTCAAAGTGCTTTACTAAGAATGTCAGTATCATTACCCCTGTTTTACATGTACTAGTTGCAGTGGTGCAGGAGTTATTTTGGCATAGATATATTCAAACCCCAGTTACTTATTCAGTAAGCCTTTGAATAATGGAGGTATATGCTGCACAGAAATCGAGTGTGGAGTGAGAGAACACAATATAGGTCAGGACAGGAACCCTTTAAGGATTTCAGAAGATGAATTACTGAGGTGACCCAAGAGACATTTTGATATATATTGATTTTCAAATCCCAGTTGTTCAAATAACAAAGCAATTGCATAATGAAGGATGGGGCTGTTAAAGAACAGTATTTTGTGTAGAAAAATAGCATTGGCTCAAGCAGGAGTGTCATTTTAGCCTAATTGTCTAAGAATCAGCTAATTTAAGAATTGGAAGAAACAACGTTTCTTAAGGTTAGAGGGACCACCTATTATATATTTCAAAGACTGAAATATAACTACATGAAAAATATAGACCAGCCTGGTTTTTTTTAATGGAATTCCACTTTACAATCTTTTTATTATGTTGCAAAAATCATACATTTGAACTATCGTGTGTATCACTTTGCCTGACCAGTTCCTGAAAACAAAATTATCTGAGCAAATGCTTCTTATTGGACAAGTCACAGAATATTAGACACTAATAAGAGATGTTAACTAATATACAGATATAGCTATAGAATGAGTGGCCACTATACTTGGAGTCACCTGAGAACTACTTTACTTATACATACTCAACGCTTAGTTCCCCATTCAAATTAACAGGAATTTGTACAGTGCAAGATAGTGGAGGGGCATGGGATGGTCTTCTCATTGGTTACAGCAGATCTGGAAGGTGATGCTGTGGCACTGTATGTGGCAGATTGGGAGGGGCCACTTTGGCAGCATGAGGAGTAGAATTGGGGTGGTGTATCAGCAACTTGTGGGACACATTCATGACTTGGATTATATATAATTTAAATACATTTGTTTTTTGTTTTTATTTTGTGTCCTGGGAATGTCAGTGTTTAAAAAACAGGTGAAAAATCAGTAAAAACTGAAAATGAAAGGCCAGTGTTTGGGGTGTGTTAGGGATGTCCAGTACTCATAGGAGGTGGCATGAGGGGAGCCTTCCATTGCCTACAGGCTTATTGCTGCAGTGGCCAGGCGATCTTGGCTGCTGGGACTCATCTCCCTCCCCCACTGCACTGGGGGAAGCCGACACAACTGTGCTGAAGGGCTGGGGTCAGGAGAGGCATCTGTCGGGCAGGGAAAGCAGATGGTGGCAATCATCAGCCAGTCTGCCAATCTCATTCCCCACACCAGACAGCCGCCAACCGGCAGCGACTCTCCTCTGCTCAGGTGTGCTGTGCTGTCGGGCAGCACCTGTGTGAGGCTGAGCCAGGTCTGGGTAGGTTTGCCAATTTTGGTTGGACGCATCCCTGGAGGTTTCATCAGATGACATAATCTTTAATTAAAGATTAATTTTTAATTCCTGGAGACTCCAGAGCAATCCTGGAGGGTTGGCAACCCTAGGTCTGGGGTGTTCCTGCACTTGCCAAATTCAGGTTAAAATCTGATGACTTGGTTTTTCAAAAATCTGGTAATTTTGTGGGGGTAGGAAATGGGCAGAAATCCAAACTTAAGGGTTGTGTAACCCAGTGCACTAATGTAGTAAAGCAGGCGCCTAACTGGTGACAATGAGATGCTAGGCTCATACGATCAGTTTCAGTAGTAGATAGGGTGCTGACAACCCATCTCCTTTTAAACTGGAGCTGGAGCTTGGTCAGTGTGTGAGTGGGGTTATGTGGCTGGGGTGCCTGTGACAGCAGGGACTTGATGACCCACACGCCCCCTTGTACCCCTCGGTCCCTCTGAGCCAGTAACGCCTCCTATTGCCCTGCCCCAAAGACCCTCATCCCATCACTGTCAAGGGAGGCGGAAGCCCCGCCCATTGCCCTATGAGCCCCGCCCACACCCCCACTCGACCCCGCCCCCATTCGCTGCCGCCGCGAGACCCGCCCCCTGCCGCTCTAGTCGCTGTGTGTGGCAGTTGCCAGGCCCCGCGGCGGCGTCTGTTGGTGCGCGGCCCTGTACAGCCGCCGCCCAGCCGGGGCCGCCCCTTGCCACAGCGGCGCGGCCCCCTCCCCCACCCCGGCTGAGGTAAGCGCCCCCCTCCCATGGGAATCCCCTCCCCTGTGGGCTCAGACCCCGCCCTTCTCCCCCCCCCCCCCCCGTCACTAGATCCCTCCGCGCCCCTCACTGGTCTACCCCCGCCCGGCTCGGCTCCCCCGGGTGCCGGGATCCCCTCCCTGCGGGCCGCTGCGTTTTGCCCTGGGAGTCTCGGCCTGTCTTACCAGCCCCCGGGGGCCCGGGCCCGGCTGTGCGGTGGGGCTGGATCGGTCCCAGCCTCAGGCCGCTCCCCGGGCCTCGGCCCGCTCCGCCCGGCTGCGGGGGGAGCCGTGACATGGCTGGACACATCCCTGGAGAGTCCGCCACTCCTCGGGCCTGGGGGGTTGGGGAGCTCCTCGGCCCGGAGCTGGTAGCTGGGTTGGGGCTGCTCCACTTTTGTGAAGCTGGTTGGGGGAGGGGTGCAGCAGCTAGGGTGACCAGATGTCTGATTTTATAGGGACAGTCCTGATTTTTGTGTCTTTTTCTTATCTAGGCTCCTATTACTCCCCACCCCTTGTCCTGATTTTTCACACTTGCAGTCTGGTCTCCCTAGCAGCAGCAGCAGCGTTAAGAAAGTGTCATTGAAAAGTCAGTGACCCATCATCGCCTGCTTTATGAATCAGGGCATTTCTATGCGAGAGCAGTCAGGCTTTGAGTCAGCATTGAATAAAGGAGGGGGCCAGTCTGCTCATCAAAGTAAAGGTTCCTCTAGAAACCTCCAGAGTACAGTTTGTGCACTGCATGAGCTGAAACATCTATTATGTGTGCAGATCAGTCATAGTTGATTTTTGTACTGTACATCTAAAGCGATTTTTTTTTCCAGGGGATATCAGTAGGGGTGCTGGAAGCTTCCTAAAAGTGTGTGTGTGGGGGCACCAATGCCTGAACTGCTCCTTCCCCCAGATGCCCCGCTCGCCCTTGTGGACAGTAAGAAGAGGGCCCTGAACTCCCCACCTCCCCCGTTCTGGTGCCCCTGAATGTCAATTTAGTACAGTATTTAGCCTTAGATGGAGTTTACCACCAGCTTTGGGCTGCATTCCCAAGCAACCCGACTCCAAGAAGACCCGGTCCCGGCGCGCCGGGGGCTGCTACCGGCCTCACACCGTCCACGGGCACCTCTTAACGGTTTCACGCCCTCTTGAAACCGTTAAGAGGTGCCCGTGGACGGTGTGAGGCCGGTAGCGGCCCCCGGCGCGCCGGGACCGGGTCTTCTTGGAGTCGGGTTGCTTGGGAATGCAGCCCAAAGCTGGTGGTAAACTCCATCTAAGGCTAAATAGCGGCACGAGACCGATAGTCAACAAGTACCGTAAGGGAAAGTTGAAAAGAATTTAGTACAGTGGTTCTCAACCTGCTGGCCGCTTGCAGCCCAATCAGCACGCAGATATGTGACATCCTCAGGGTCATATAGGTAGTATATGTATTGTGTGGATGCAATAGAGCTATAGAGAGCTGCATTTGTGGCCCAAAATGGTAAATAGATTGAGAACCACTTTAACAAATGCTCTCGCATATACAACTCCACCGGAATTCTGTATCTCAGTGTATTGTCTCTGAAAACAGCCAAAACAAATTAACGTGGGCAACTCTAGGATTTACCCTACAGTGTGATCATATAAAGTGAATAATTTTAATGTCAAACTACACCCATTGAATAGGTACGTCAGTTGCTGAGATACTTTCTCATCTCAACATCAGAAAAGTTCAAAATTGATTCAGAAGTAGGTTGTCAGTTGAGATTTCATCCAAACTCTTATGGACTTCTCTAGCAGGATGACTAGTGAACCTTACAATAGATTGAAATCTTTGTCATTCTCTCAAGATGAAATGGATCATTATTCAAAGTATATGAGAGAACATTAATGTACGAAGCTATACAGCACTGTACATAAATTTCAATTAACTTATACCAGTGAATCAAAAGAAGAGGAGGTCTGTATGTTTGGTGTGTTGTTTTTTTTACCAGCAACATTTGGTCAACTGTCTACTTTGTGATAGGCATGTTCAAGTGAATACACTGATTTAATTTAGTGTTGATGGTTGGTAACCTTTATCCTTGAAGAAAATTTAAAATAAAGGATTCATATTACTGAGCCAGAAGCATAGATTAATACACTATCTATGCATTGAATGGTGGTTAAGCATTTGAGTTGCCATCCATTTTAGTATTTATATATAATATCTTTGCTTTCATTTTCCATCATAAATGTCTCTCTGTATTTAACTTTTTCATTTTGGAGGTTGAGAGCAGACATAATGCCAAGATTTAATCAATAATAAAAGTAATCTTTTTTTACTCTTACTGGAACACTGAAAGATATGTATTGGTAGTGCTGGAGGTGGAATGCTTGACTAGATGGACCAGTGGTCTGTTCTGGTATTACTGTTCCTTAGCTTGCTGATAGGTTAGTGTCTGAAAAATAAGCCTCTTGACTTCTTTAGGAATAAGTCAAAATAACTGAACTGTATAATTTCTGTAGCTTTAAACTAGTCTTACATGGACTTAGAATTCATTTATCAGTGCATTGGGATTAAATGTTGTTGTCTCCTTAACTTGGTAATGTATTCTAACTTGATTAAATCTCACAAGTTCTTGCCCCAACTTTCTGAAATGCTTTGTATACCGTTGTCTAGGGCCATCAGCTAATTTGATAACTAATATCTTTTTAGACTTGACTTTCCCAGTTGAATTCTAGTGGTCTGCCTGAATGTTTGATGTGTGAGTTAACAACTTTTTGTTGAAACGTTCTGTATAACCAGATCTGATTTCTAGTGAGTGAGAGAACCTAGACATTATTTTTACAGTGGTAGTATGTTAAATTCACAGTTAGGAATAAGAACAGTTAAAATTATTTTTGAAAATTGAATTTAAATATGTAAGAGATACTCTAGCAGGTTTTAAAAATTGTATGATCAATACATTTGTTGTAAAACCGCATAATCAAACATCATGCTTCAGTGTATCAGCTGATCACCACAGGGTCAGGAAGGATTTCTCCCTATGGCAGCATTTCAAAAATAGCCAGGTCCATTATTATTTGGGATGTGGTGTGGTGGTAATATCTTACTCTAAAGATCAGGCATAATCCTCTGCCAGGCACAGTGTATTCAATTTGTACCATTAGTCTGATCCGGCATGGCAAATAGTCTGTTATAAAGCTAAAGTTTCAGAAAATAAAAGGGGATATCTTACAACTGTGTTATTGTTAGGGATTTCTTTCATGGCTATAAAATATGAGTTTAAGTGTGAAAATGCTTGCAAAAGCTTGTCACATTTTAAAATGGCTCAGAATTTCTAAAATCAAATATTTCTTTAAAGGTTCTAAAGAATCCACGGGTATTCTTTGGTTTCCTGGAAAATGCACCTGACAGAGGCCTGAGAGATTCCCCATGCCCTTAAAACGTAATCCCTATTGAATGTAAAAGTTGCTGTTTTGAAGACTCCCTTAATCCTACTCAGGAAAATACAATAAAAGCCTCTTATGCCCATACAGTGTTTGGATGGTAGCCTGGGGCTCCTAAATTCGAATTCGTTCATGAATGCAGTCTCATGAATTTCTGAAAGTAGGAATACAACTAACTTGGCTCACTAGGGGAAAAATAATGGTAGCTTATCTACATTCTGAGGAATATAGCCTCTCAGGTCAGCATGTAGGAGTGATAGCAAAGAAAAATAGCTTTTGTCATAAAGAGGAAAGCTACTATTATTTTAACTTTCACTAACTCATTGAGTGCACTTCCAGATTTTACTAGTTAACATTTAACTTTAAAGCCTTAATGGACCATTCTCCTTAAAAGGACCAACTGTTGTTTCAGCTGTGATCAGATGGATTGAAATGATGATAGTCAGTCTATAAGGAAGGTTTGGGAAAGAGCAGGAGAGAGGTACTGCAGCAAACATAGGATTCTGGAATTCCTTCTTACTCGCTAGATGAAGTTGGTGGCATTTTTCTGTATAGACTGTTTTGTTTGGTGTGCATTGCTTGCTGCTTGTTATGAGGTTTATGAGTAGTTATTGCCTTATGTTGTCTGTATCTTTTGAAAACCATAGGCTTATAAGAGGGAGCTAGCCAGGTAATCACCTCAAGCCTTCAAGGGTTCTTGGCCTATGCTGCTTATAAAAATATTTATAAAATAGATATCTATTTTATAAATTTTATTTAAACTCAAACTAAAATAAAATTGAGCAAGCATATCACCAAACCTAAAAAACCCCCCACTATCAGATCAGAATCATATGATGATAAAATCAAACATGTTAGTCTCAGTATTGGAATCAAATAAATACCAAAAGTAACCAGGCCTTGTATGTTCTCAGGAGTTGATGAAGGTGGCTATCTACTTGGTTATAAACCCCAGCTAAAGAATTTTATCAAAGTCAGTACAATCTATAATTTGAGAAGAGTTAAATACTGTAATAGTGAAAATAAATTGTCTGAACCTCAGTGCCAATGATAAAGCTGCCTTCTTAGACTTAAGTTTTATTGTGGTGGCTAACCTTTCCTTCCCTCCATCCTAACAGAAATACTATAATACAGACTTCAACAGAACATTCCTGATAAACGGAAGTTCAAAAACTCTTATTTACTGGAAATTACATATGACAGTTTAGTCTCTGAGGATTTGTAAACATGGAACATGCTTTAATGCATATCTGTGAGATGCACTGAGGTCTGTTAAAACCTGGGGAACTTCTTTCCCCATGTGGCCTTTATGGGTGCACTCTCACAGATGCATACACACAGCCATGCTCACACCCAAACAATAGAAAGGCTGGGATGACTCCCAGTTAATAAAAAACAAGCCAACAATAGAAAAAAAGATAATTAAGGAAAGAGTTTGTGAGCTCTTTACCTTCCACATTCTTCTGGATTCTTGTAGAATAGGAGCTGGAACTGCAGATGAGGAACCAGTTAGCGATGTTCTCCTGGCACAGTGATTATCACTAGTGGGCTTCCTTTGGGTGCAGGGAAAGTCTAGTCAAAGGCTGGTTTGGGCTGTTTGTTGATGTTGTGACTTTCTCTCACCAAGATGATCAACCTTTGATATTCCAGAATCAACATCTTCCCTTAGATGACTTATTAATTTGAAAGTTAAGGTTTCTCAGCCTTACTACTAATGCTTATGGTTTACAAATTTTGCTTGCTTCACCTTGCAACTCTTTCCTCCAAGGTCTTCAGACAAATCAAGTGTGAGGCTTACCCTTGGAGACATTCAACTGTTTAGTTCAGCTTAAAATAGGTGCATCAAGTTGGAAAATCCCACTTAAACCAGCAATTTTAAAAAATACTGTGGTCCACATCAGAGACTATGCATCTGCAATCACCCTCAAAATGTCAAAAATCCAGACACATAAGACCACTTTTCTGGAAGCTGACGTGGTTGTAAGACATTAAGTTACAAGTTTACAAAAGTATTCAACATAAAACCCTGTGAAAACAATGAATAGGAAAAACCCTAGCCCAGCAAAATCAGGTTCTCAGCATTCAGTCATCAGCAAAATAAAATAAATTCAGTCTTAAGACAAATTTCTTTGCTCCAGTTTGTTCTTTGCTAACCCACTTCACCTTTAATGATGCCTTGGAATGTATTAACTACTTATGTTAAACAATCTGTTCCACCTTGAATGTAGCCGTTACACTTTGAGTGCATTTTCCAGACCTGAAGAAGAGCTCTGTGAACACTCAAAAGCGTCTCTCTCGCACCAACAAAAGTTCATCTTATAAAAGATATTACCTCACCCACCTTGATTCTCTAATATCCTGGATCAGCACAGCTACAAAAACCACTGTATATGACCTAAAAACAAATGATCTTTTTCTTCTGACAATCAAGGCAATTAAAATAACTTTTCTATTTTGGAACTGGGGCTGTAGATCATACAGCTTATATTCTGAAAGCGACATGTTGATAAAGAAAAGTTCCTTTAAATCTCATCAAGATGAAATCCATTTGAAAGATAAAATTTCAAATATTTTATAATGTCTAGATATTCTCACAGTGGGGTGTACTGCCCACCTCCAGGGCAGCAGGGCTTGGGCAGGCTTGGTCTTCGGTCCCCCCCTCCTGGGGTCACGTAGTAATTTTTGTTGTCAGAAGGGGGTCATGGTGCAAGGAAGTTTGAGAACTGCTGCTGTATTCCATTAACCTGTTCTTTCTACCTCTGTTTTTGGATTCATTGGGAAAAGGTAAGTGTGGGTATTTGTGTAAGTAGCATGGACAGACCCGTGGGCATCAGCACCTAAAACATTTTCACTGATAAGTAGCTAACTGAGGAATAAAAGTAGATAAAGGCAGGGGTGAGGCTGGGGAATGTCCCTCACCATGCCTCTTAATTGGCCAAAAGCTCCATGGCAATGGAGACAGTGTGGAAGTTGCTACAGTAATGTTCTTAGAATGGCTTAAAACCTCGTATTTGTTCCTTAAAGTAGTCAGAGCACAAAGGGAAACTCTAGTAATCTGTTGGAGGGTTTCTGACAGAAGGGATGTCACAAAGGGAGAGGGAAATGTACAGAAAAATATGGGCAATCCAACTTTGTCTGCACTAAGTGACTACATAAGATACAGAAAATCTTTCCTTTTTGTTTAGAGGGGAAAAAATCTCTTTAGACTGATGTGCTTGTCAGGAGTGGCATCTACTGTATAAAAAATTCTAGTACTAGATCTCAACTTCTGAACCTTTATGGTGACTCTTACACTGCTGTCTTCCATCAGTAGCCCATCCCAGTGGATTCTGATTCATAATCATTGTTGTATTTAACTGTATGTAAATTATTTGCATGTTTCCAGTCATCTTTTGATGATAGAGTATGGTCTGATCAAGTAGAAAAATCTGATTGGAATTAACATTTTGCCTAGTTCTTACTCCTTTACAAATATTAACTAAGTGCATGCTGCACATATGTTGGTTATTTTGAGGTCTTGACTCATTGTATATGGTACCCTAAAATGTTTTTCAAGTCTTGGTTAGGTACTGGGCTAGGTGGACAGGGCAAAATATATTAAAATGATGGTTATTGTAATCATGGTTCTCAACACTTTTGTAAGTTTTGCCTCCCTCTGCTAGTGCTAGCACTTGCCAGCAAAACTATAATGTGAGACAAAGGCCAGTCTTAAACTACTTCAGGGTTGCAGTATTTTTGGTACTGTGGACAGAGGTCTAGGATGAAACAAGGAAGCTCCTAGAGAAGAATGCAGTTTTAACCAATGCATTTAAGACTACTTTGGAAACAAGACATACTGATGAACTCAAAGTTAACATACATCTTGGAAGGTATAATCCAGTAGGGTTTTATTTTGCTAAAAAAACATCAGGGACATGTTAGAATGCCTGCAACAGAGCTTTTTTTTTTTTTTAAACATATATCAGTGGCTGGACAAGAGCTCAAGTAGTGATTATCTCAATTTTCTGTAATTGTTACCTGTTTACTTCTGTTTGTGCTGTTAAGAGTTTGCATGGCTTGCACTTTCATTTCCTCTTCTGTTTAGGCTATCAGTAATTGTCTTCATTTTGTGTACTTCTAGTGGTTTTTCTATTGCTCTTTCATGGAGCTTTCCGGGTGGATCAGTGTAAGTGCTGTGTAGTATCTGTTCCTACTTGAATCGTTATCATATCCTCCATAGGTAGGCTAAAACCAGAATTTACAGAGTAGGCTATGTTATTTGGTCATTCCCATTTCTAGATTCTGTGTTTTGATGGTCAAGCTATAATACCAACCGAAATTGAATCTAATTCTAAGTTTAGGAAGCATGTTTCTAAAAATTGTTTTGCAAGCAAATTGAGTATTTTGAGGAAGTAACAGTTATTGGGGGAAGAGAAAAAGATACTTAGCACATAACTAGTGCTGTGTCAAAACCTTCCTTAAAGATTAAGACTAGCCTAGGAAAGTGGTATGTATTGAGTAGGGAAGGGGTGAGAGTCTTGAAGAGGAATATTTATGATTTAGATGTAGTTTGGGTTGGGCAGAAGTGACTATTGTAATGTTACTAGTAGCTACTATTCACTATAAGCTGATTTCTCTAAAAATGAGTTCTTAACTCATCCTAAAAATATTGTCAACATAGAATGGCTTATTGATAGATAATAGTGAATAGAACTGTAGAGGAATTTGTCCAGTGGGATTTCGCAAGGCTTGGTGACAGGCTCAGTCTCAACATCTTCATTAAAATTTGGAAGGGGTAAAAAGCACAAAATTAATATTACAGGTTTTACTACAGATACTACTTTTGGAGGTGCTCTCCATACTAGTGAAGATAACCACACAGAACAAATTAGAAGTGAGAAATATGGGCATGAAACAACCAAAATGAAATTCAAATTAAAGCAACAAACTAATAGGTATAGCAGATAATAGGCGGGAATACAGATTCACTGGCAAGCTGAAAAGTGGAAAGCAGTAATGCTTAGAGACCTCGACGTGATAATGGACGGTAAGTTTATAGTAGAGTCCAAAGTGTAATTATTTAATGCCGTATGACAGCAAAACAGGCCAGTGTGACTTTGGGCAGTATTGTTACAGGCATGTCATGGGGAAGTAGTAGTCCCTTTTTATATGATTAGTGAGACTGCATTTTTACTTTGCTATGACTGTACATCATTTTACAGTGTTGCCCAGTGCACCCATCCTAGAATTCCTGTCCTGAAGCACTTAGTCTAAAGCCATAAGCAGGTAAATACAGACATTTTCAGAATAGATGATGTAATAACTCATAATATTATCATTGTTAGGTACTTCAGTACCAAAATGACTACTCAGAAGTGATCAGAGAAGTGAATCATAAATGATTAGGGTTTGATTTCTGAGGAATAACTAAGAGCTGTGTATTGTAGTAGTGTAGCTGAAGGTTGACAATACCAAGGATGGAGAAATCAAGTAATGGGATGACATTAGAAAAAAATCAGAATCAAAATCAAGAAGATTTTGTTGATGGGGAGATCTATATTATTAGACCATGAAATATTCAAGGGAAATGGTGAAATTCCCATTATTTTGGACACATGAACATAAACTAAACAAAACACTGCAAAATTACCTGCAGGAAATGTCTGTACTGCAGGAGAAACACAAGACACAACCAAGTCTTTTCCAGCTCTTAATTTCTTAGCTGATGTATATCCTGTTGTAAGATGGTCCAGCTGGACAAAATATTAGTAAGTAGAATTGATGGACAAAATATTAGTAAGTAGAGGTGATGGGAAGGAGTGAAAGAACAACTTCCGCAAAAAAAAAAAAAAAAAATCTGTAGATAAGTTTAAAATCTTGTTTTGCAGGGTTTGGCATGGAACAATTTCCTCAACTTTTGAAAAATGAGAAAGGCAAAGTTATGATTAAAGCTAAGATTTTTGTCTCAGGTATTTTTAGTAAAAGTCATGGACAGGACATGGGCAATAAACAATAAATCATGGAAACCTGAGCCTTGCAGCATGGGGCAGGAGCTGAAGCCTCACCACGCTGGGCTGAAATCATGGAGGTCATGTAAAATCATGGAAACCGTGATCTAATCATAACCTACGTTATGATGTTTAACTTTTCCTTTTACCACTGTGTCTTTTTGAAAGTTGAGGAAATTTTAAAAAAGTTGAATGGGAAGAGGGGATTTTTAGTCTGTTAAATTCAGTGGCAAAAAAAGCAGAGGGGGCAAAAACAATATGAATTTTGAAAGTGTTTTGGTTTTAAAAATAAACAAAATGAAAGGTTCAGTTTGAAACAAAATACAAACTTATTTAGTTATGAATAGGGCCGTGAAATACCTGTCACAGACCGTGAAATAAGCCCTTCCCCATGAAATCTGATTTCCCCCTTGCTCCTGCTCCTAGCTGTTGGGGAGGGAAAGGACTTGTCTTTCCCCCGCACGGCCGCTCTTGGTCTCGGGTGTGGGGTGAATGACCCACCTCGGAGTGCCTTCTCCTACTGCAGGAAGTTCCTGCAGCTGGAGGAGACTTGTGGAGTTGCGTCTGATTTCCCCATGCTCCTGGAAGCTCCCCAGCCAGGGGACTTCTAGCTATGATTCCCCATACTGGGTTGGGGAGAATCAGGACTTGGCCTTCCCTTGCATGGCAGCTCTGGGGGGGAGGAGGAGAGCTCAGACCCACTTCCTGGTATCTTTTGGTTTGGGCCCCCATGGTTACAACACTGAAATTTGAGATGTAAACAGATGAAAATGTGAAATTGACCAATTAAAAAACCCTCTGGCTGTTAAATTGGTCAAAATTGACTGTGAATTTGGTAGGGCCATAGTTATGAAATTTCTCATTGAGAAATCAATGTTGTTAATTACTTACCTATGGGAATTCTTCAGTGAAACCTCATTTTTGTCAGAAACATTTGGTTTTGCTTGGAAAATTGATCAGCTCTCTTAATAAGGGTAATTGAGATACTACCAGTGTAGTAGCTGAGAGATCCACAATATTTAATAGAAATAATTTCCAGATACATAAGGCATATAAGTGATTTTGATTTAATGCCTTAAATCTACTTTAGCATTAAAGAAGAAACTAACTGCATACCCTCAACTTTCCTCAGTACAAAATAAATTGCTACCTGGTGGCAGTTCAGAGGTTCACCTGGATTTGTTCTGTCTCAGTCAGTTAGAAGACCCTTCATTTAAAGTCTCGAGGTCCTTTTGTCTTTTGGATCATGTCCTATGTGGGTAATATTTTTCGTCCTCAGGGGAAAAGCTCCATCTTCTGCTTGTCTTTAATACAAAACAACACCATCAACCTAGCACACCATCATTTCCTATTAAATGAGCTGATACTCTGTTTCTTGGTTGCAAGAGTAGGTGGTCCAGCTGCCCCAGATGTGCATTCCTAAGCAGCTCAACACCTCCACCTTCCCAAGTATTACCCAGCCTTCCCAAACAGGTAAGTGGCTTTGGGAGAAAGAGAGGATAACAACATCTATATAACAGACATAATTTTGCATAAACAATCCAGCAAATTCTGTGTCTAGTTCCAGCGCACCCTGCACAATTTCACGTATATGACTACAACGATCTAAGAATTCTGGTATCAACATTTTGTAAACTGAGTAAATTTTGGGTAGCTTTCTGACAGTTTATCAAGATGCGTTGGTTTTTTGTTTTTTTTTATCATTGTCATTTTCCTCAATAAAGATAATAGCTGATTGTTTAAGACTTTAGTATAGTGTGTAATTCTTTTTAGATTAACTAGGTCAGAAACTCAACCTTTCCAGACTACTGTACCCCTTTCAGGCGTCTGATTTGTCTTGCATACCCCAAGTTTCACTTCACTTAAAAACTACTTGTATACGAAATCTGACATAAAAATACACAAGTGTCACAGCACCCTATTATTGAAAAATTGCTTAGTTTCTCATTTAATTATAAAATAAATCAATTGGACTATAAACATTGTACCTACATTTCAGTGTATAGTATATAGAGTGGTATAAACAAGTCATTGTCTGTATGAAATGTTAGTTTGTATAGTAACTCCTCGCTTAACGTTGCAGTTATGTTCCTGAAAAATGCGATTTTAAGTGAAATAATGTTAAGGGAATCCAATTTCCCCATAGGAATTAATGTAAATGGGGGGGTTAGGTTCCAGGGACATTTTTTTCACCAGACAAAAGAACACTCTCTCTCTCTGTTTTAAATAAACAATTTAATACTGGTACACAGCGATGATGATTGTGAAGCTTGGTTGAGGTGGTGAAGTCAGAGGGTGGGATATTTCCCAGGGAATGTCTTACTGCTAAATGATGAACTAGCAATTGACTGAGCCCGCAAGGGTTAACACATTTTTGTTAATGTAGCCGCACACTCTACAAGGCAGCACGAATGGAGGGAGGGGAGACAGCATGGCAGACAGAGACACACATCCTGTGTGTGAGAGAGATGCACATTGCCCCTTTAAGTACGCTGACCCCACTCTAAATACACTGCCTTTTTAAATAGATCAACAAATTGAGACAGCAGCTCCTGCCAGCAAGCTCCCTCCATCCTGAGCCCTGTCATGTCCCCCCCCCCACTCTTTGGAAATGGGGTAGGTGGGGTTCAGGAGCAGGGGGAGAGGGACACCCTGACATTAGCCCCCTCTTCTTCCACCCCATCCCCCCCCAGAGCAAGCAGGAGGTTCCAGAGAGTAGCTCCAAGGCAGAGGGCAGGAGCAGCACATGTCAGTAGGGGGAGAGACAGCTGAACTGCTGGCAATTGATAGCCTGCTGGGCGGCTGCTGCACAGGGAACTTAGGGGAGCGGGGAGCTGATAGGGGGCTGCCAATCCACCCTGGTTCCAAGCCCCCAACAGCTAGCTGCAACAGGCTGCTCTTCCGGCAAGCAGTGGACAAAGCAGGCGACTGCCAAATGGTGTTATAAGGGAGCATTGCGCAACTTTAAATGAGCATGTTCCCTAATTGATCAGCAATGAAACAAGGTTAACCAGGATGACTTTAACTGAGGAGTTACTGTACTGACTTCTCTAGTGCTTTTTATGTAGTCTCTTGTACAACTAAGCAAATATCTAGATGAGTTGATGTGCCCCCTGGAAGATCTCTGCGTGCCCCCAGGGGTACATGTACACTGAACTAGGTCGTCTTTTGTTATATAGATGTGAGTGGCATTTTACATTTGAAAACCATAGTGCTTCCTATTATTTATCATATTCTCCTTTAAGTTCAGGAGGCCAAAGTACTACCTGAATATTATCAATGGATGGTACATTCAATTTATTCACCATTGCAGTTTTATCACCAAAACCAACTGTACATCATCTAAATATAGTCTACTAACTCATTTCAGTTTTTGTATCTAATTTGTTTTTATATTGGCTGCCACATATCCAGTGATGTGGTCCCAAGGTTTAATGAGAAATTTACTCATGCACTTTCCCCCTTTATCTGCCATAAAACATAGCTAGGGATTTTCCTAAAATACTTAATTAACTTTAGAAAAAACAAATGAATATGCACATATACACATCCAAATCATTGTAATTTATTTTTGTAGGTTTTTTGGAGACTCAGTAATAAAAATGTGAAAAGTGATATTTGTATGTTTGTTAATATCACTTCTTATAGCACACTTAGTAGTTAGCTGGGAGGCTGTGAAAAGTGATATGTGTACGTTTGTTAATATTACTTTTCTCAGCAAGCCCCAGGACGAATTAAGCCCTGGATGTGGGGTCAGGAGACGGTGGAGGGATGGATGTGGGGTGATGGGGGATTGGATGTGTGGCATGGAGGAGATGGCGGGGGTGCGGGGTGAGCCCTGACGTGTGGCCGGGAGCCAGAGCATGTGGCTAGAGCTGGTGGCTGGCATCTGCCGCTGCACAGCCAGAGCTTGGGGGCCAGGCTGGAGCATGCCCCTGCATGGCTGGAGCTGGGGGCCTGCACCCAGGGCTAGAGCTCACTGCTGCGTGGCCAGAGCCCAGAGCTAGGGGACAGAGTCCAGGGCCATGTTGCCAGAGTTGGGGGTCAGTGCCTGCTGCCACATGGCTGGAGCTGGCACTTGCTGCTGCGTCTCAGAGGTTGGCACCTGGGTCCAGCTCCTGTCATCGGGTTGGCACCCGCTGCCACGCGGCTGGGGCCATATGGCTAGAGCCAAGGGTCATCCCCCGCCACTGCGTGGCCAGGGCCGGGGTTAGCAACCACCACCTTGGAGCCTGGGAGTAGAGCTGGGGACCAGCGCCTCCTGCTGCACGGCCAAAGCTGGGTGCCGGAGTTCAAAGCCTCGCAGCTGGAAGCTGGAGCCACATGCCTGGACTCAGGAACCGGAGTCAGGGGTTGGCCCCATGGCCAATATCTTGAAGTCCAGCCACTGGAGCTCGCTGCCCAACCACCCCAGGGCTGAAGCCTGAGCCCTGTCGTGCCCCGACCCACCCCAGTGGGTAGAGCACTTACCTTGCTCCTGCAGTTTTGTGTCCCACCTGTCTCCAGAGGCGGTGCAGGGTGGCACAGTCAAGAGCAAAAAGGAGGAAGGGAGAGGGTCCAGTGCCTTGCCCCACTACCTCCATCACCACCCAAGAGACTGTTGTGGCTGCACAAAAAGCCACTGGTGGCCACATTTGAGAAACACTAGAATCTGTGTGCTTGTAGAGGGCTGAAGGATTGTAAGAGTCGTGTTTCGCCCCCTCCATTTAAACAAAAGCGTTCCCTTAACTAAGAGAATATCTCTGGGCAATCAAACTTATATT
This sequence comes from Trachemys scripta elegans, assembly GCF_013100865.1. Classification (NCBI taxonomy): domain Eukaryota; kingdom Metazoa; phylum Chordata; order Testudines; family Emydidae; genus Trachemys; species Trachemys scripta. The sequence continues at coordinate 88,720,871 of NC_048299.1, forward strand.
ACAGCAAGTTTGATTTGGAAATGTGGGGTGGAGGGCGCGCGAGAGAGACAATGAGACAGTCTATTGCTACTATACCACAGCATTAAACTTTTCTTGTTTGAAAAGAGGAAGGGGTTGGTTCTGAAAATCTTGTAGGCAGGTGTGATATTTTCCTCATTACATTTTTTTTAAGGTACTGGACATCTAGCGCAATTTTGGGCATTGAAAAGACAAAATTGGTCCTCTAGAATTTTTTGAGCCCCCATAGAGAAACATCTCTGGGGATATTGTCATCACAGGGAAGAGAGGCTGTATTTGGACAGAGGGTGAACTCTCATTAAAGTCATAGAAGTTACTCTAATCCTTCCTTCATTTTGGTGGTGGAACTTTAACAAAGAGTCCCTGGGAGCCTCCTCAAGCACATTGTTCCTCCTACTAATTCTTTCTCAGATATTGTTTTCTGGTAGTACTCAGAAGTTTGAAGCTCTGACATGGAGTGCTGTAGAAAAACTCTCACATGCAGAGTTGTATGAGTGCTAAATATCTTACTGTATGTATACACCCTTTCTGTGCAGTGTTGTTACTTTTATATTTTTAGCATAAATCTAAATGTAATACTTAAATACCACTTCCTTCCTCTCCTAGAATAGTTACTATATTTTACTTTCACTTGGCTGAACTGCTGATATGTCCTTTTACCTCCTTTTTTTCTCTAAAAATAATAGTTTTATTATTTGATGAAAAACGCTTGAACATATTTTCCTGGTTGTTTTTAATTTACTTTAATACTGTGTCCTTCTCTTTGTGTAAGAGACAGAATGGTAGAAGATTAGAGTCTTAGTATTATAAGAAGTTGTACTATAGGTCCCAACTTGAGGCATCATGTATGTACAGTGAATAGGATGAAAAATTGGCGGGGAGTGGTGTATTGGTATGGGAACAGGTATATAAAAATGTGATCTGGAGTTTCTTCTAAGCATGATTTATCTATTAATTGGTTTTTGTGTTTGTGATTATTTTCTTCAGTATTAGTTGTTGGTGGATTTTACCAGATATCATTTTTTTGAGCATAAGCAAAAGTTGATTTGTAGTCATTAGGCAGCGATTGATGAGAACATTTTTCTTTATTTTAAGTGGGTTTTAGGAGGGTTTATGAAGTTCCAAGTTAGAGTTCGCATAACAGACCATTTAACAGCTATGTATCTGACACTGAAAAACATATTGCAACCCTGACTCAACTAACTTTAATTAGTTCCATTATTTTTCATTTGACTGGGATTCTTGAATACAGTATTTGAGGATCTCAAGAGCATTGGATTTCCTCTTGGGAATTTTCAGTTGCACTAGTTTTATTTCTGCTTGGGTGGCTTTTAAGAAATGGTTTGTCATAGGGCTTTCAAAAGTCATGGATTCTGTTACTTCCAATTATTATTTTTTGGAACCTTGTTGACTTCTACAGTTTTAACTTCCCTGGGGTTGAAGTGTTGCAGTTTTCTTTGAATTGAGAGGGAGGGGAAAGTTTCACTACTTTACTCTGGGTGTGACTTAATAGAGAACAACCTGTACAAAAAACCCCCTGGGGTTTTTTGATTTATAAAAGAATATACTGAGTACAGTATACTCCCGTTTATCCAAAAAACTATTATCCAAACCTCATCATTGTTCAAATCCTGTCGTTATCCACCAGCAGGAGATGCATGCCCTCTGCAGCGGGGACAAGGAAGGGGTTTGGATAATGTGACGGTTTGAATAACAGAGCAGAGATTTTTCACCTGCACCCAAGGCTAGGAGAAGCCCCTGGCTACAGGGGAGGCCACCCTGCTGCTGAATGGCTCCTGTGGCAGAACAGGGACCACAGGGAGCCCTCTGTGGCTGGGCTGTCACAGGAGTGAGCAGGGCCATGATAGTGGAATTGCTGAGGGCTCCCTTTGTTGCCACAAGGCTGGTAACACCTGATTCCTGCAGGTACAAGGTTGTGGAGGTGGTGTCACTGGCACTGCAACAACACAGGGAGTCCTCTGCAGCCCCGTGTCACAGGAACGGGGCAGAGCAGAGACCCCTGGCCAGCACTGCGAAGAGGAGGAGAAGTCCCCAGCCACAGAGGAGGCAACCCTGCTGCCGAATGGCGCCTGCCTTGTCGATTATCTGAGCTGCCCGATTATTTGAATAAAATCTGTCTCTCCCATGCTATTCAGATAGTTGGGAACATACTGTACTGCCTAAGTTGGCTACAAGCGTTTTATATCGAAAGTTTCATAATCTTCAGTTGCAGAAATTGTTTTGGAATAAATGTAACACATTTTTAATGAATGCTGTTGGAGAAAACTAATCTGATTTTCATATCTGCTGAAACATATGACCATCTTAGTCAGCTGTCTTTGAGGAAGCTTTCCAGAAAAAAGTATCTCATGCAACAGCAAGTGGTGGGGGAAAAAAAAACCCTGCAGCTGCTTGTATATGAAGAAATGTATCAGTTTGAGACACCAGAAAGCACTTAATATACAAATGCAGTGTAGTGGAACAGATTTAGGCATCTGTTGACCTTTATGTCACCATTAAGTTCTATGTATTATAACTTCACAGAGACACAAACTGGTAATGTAACATGGTGTAAACTATGGGGCAAGATTTGACATATCAGCTCAGGAGAGCAGGATACCCAGTAGTAGAGATGTCAATAGTTGTAATGAACCTTTGACTTATTCCTGTTTCTTTCATGGCCAAGTCAGTCATACCCTGGCCAGTGATACGTGTGGGTGGCAGACACCCTTCTGTACTTAAGAAGTTGTACTAAGTAGACCTCTGCTCTCTTACAACTTGTCTAAACACAGAAGCCACACTGGTTTAACTAAAGGTGTGATGTTGCATCAGTTTAGCTAAACCAGTGGAACTTTGTGTACATTTGATTTAGCTAAACCGGTCTAATCTAACATCACATCTTTGGTTATACCAGTACTACTCTCTGTGTAGACCAAACCTCTGTCTGCAGACAGCAAGCCCCTAATTCCCTTTCCCCAAATTATCTGAAGCTTGACCTGGGCCTGAGTACTTTGACTTACTGCATAAAAGTTTTAGATACAGTGTGCTGATGTTTGAAAATCAAGTCATCTTTCCATTAAGCAGTGATGAAAGTAATGGAAAGAGTAGGCCCAGCTAGAGAATCTACTTTTACTAATCATTTAGAGTGCTTTCTAAATTTGAAGTACCATGCAAGCATTAACTAATCAGTCCGCACAACGTCCATGTGAGGTATTAACCACAGTTTTGCAGCTGGAGACAGCAAGACAAGCTGAAGTGACTTGCCCAGAGCCACCCAGTCAATCAGTAGCAAAGCTGATTAGAGTTTGGAAACCTCCAACTCTAGACTACATTTCCTGAGATATGGCTCATATTGCTATGTATTTAAATATTCTGTCTCAAAAAGGGATTTATAGGTGAGCTTAGAAAACATGTTAAAAGCATTTTTTCAGCGCACAGATGTAAAAGACACTCAACTGTTCGATTTACAAAAAACAGTTCAGGTCTGATTAGATGAAGTTTGCTTAGTAGCAGTCAGTTTGCTATGACTAACATTTTGGATTTGTTCTTTCTAAAGACATCTCCTCCTATATGGATCAACCTGCTAGTGATGGTGAAGCTGGGAAAAGGCTACTGTAACCACAGCCAGGATGAATCGGCTGCCAGATGATGCAGAAAATGTTCAGAGCAGCAGTCGGGGCTCCTGTCCTTCCTTGCAGGATGTCCATTCCATCAACCCAGCGCAGCTGATGGCAAGGATTGAGTCCTATGAAGGAAGAGAGAAGAAAGGCATATCAGATGTCAGAAGGACTTTCTGTTTGTTTGTTACCTTTGACCTTTTATTCGTAACCTTGCTGTGGATAATAGAGCTAAATGTGAGTCTTGTTTTTCAAACTTTTTTTAGATTTGTTTTCTTCCTTCAGGGGTTGGTGGGCTCAGAAATGGCTAATTGCCACCATTCCACTCCAACTCAAAGTTTGTATTATCACCCCAGTTTGACATGTTACATTTTAACAAATGTCTTGCCATCTAACAGTCAGTGAAAGCAGATACCCATTTAGCTTAGCAGTGGCAACTCTGTTTTAATCGCTGCGGTTTACACTTCATTATTATCCATTTGTATTGTTATATTTTTTCTGGCAACACTTGTGTCTTAATTCTAATTATTAACCATGTCAAACTAGAACAAGGAAAGTGCAGAGTACTTAACAGAGAGCAAAGCATCAAAAAGATTCACGCTTCCATGAATTTGGATATTGTGTGAATTTCAATCTAACAAGGGTTTAGCTCAGGGGTCGGCAACATTTGGCACGCGGCTAACCAGGGCAAGCACCCTGGCGGGCCGGGCCAGTTTATTTACCTGCTGACGCGGCAGGTTCGGACGATCGTGGCCCCCACTGGCCGCGGTTCGCCGTCCGGGCCAATGGGGGCGGCGGAAAGCCACGGCCAGCACATCCCTCGGCCCACGCCGCTTCCCACCGCCCCCATTGGCCCGGGACGGCAAACCGCGGTGAGTGGGGGTCGCAATCG